>NC_088883.1:19012391-19124586 GCF_032884065.1 Artemia franciscana | reverse complement strand
ACCCCCTGTGCACCCCGGCGTCCCCTTTGTAGTTATGTCCCTGTGTCCCGGTCGTCATTTATATTCCCTGTGTCCCGGTCGTCATTTGTGTCCCGGTGTCCCAGTCTGTGATTTCTCTTTGAGCGTCCCGGGCGTCATTTATATTCCTTGTGTCCCGGTCGTCATTTATATCCCCCTGTGCCCCCGGCGTCCCCGTTGTAGTTGTGTCATTTATATTCCCTGTGTCCCGGTCGTCATCCCGGTATACATTCGTTTTTGAATTGGTATATGATGAAATAAATTTTTAATTTTTTCCCTTTTTTTCCTTTTAGTTTTTTTTATTGGTTTTGACCTTTTTTTTAGGTTTTTTAGTTTCTTTCTTTTTCTTTTTAGTTTTTTTTGAAGTTTTTATCTTTTTAGTTTTTTTACTTTTATTTATATTTTTTTAGTTTTCTTTTTCTCCTTTATTTTTCAGTTTTTTTCCTTTTTTTAGTTTTTTTTTCTTTTTTAGTTCTTTTAGTTTTTACCTTTTTAGTTTTTTTAGTTTTTTAGATTAAATTTTTTTTTAGTTTTTCACCTTTTTTCTTTTTAGTTTTTTATTGGTTTTTACCTTTTTTTTAGCTTTTTTATTTTTTTTTCGTTTTTTCTTTTTACTTTATTTTTATTTTTTATCTTTTTTATTTTTTTTATGTTTATTTTTAATTTTATTAGTTTTCTATTTCTCTTCTATTTTTCAGTTTTTTCCTTTTTTTTAGTTTTTTTTTTAGTTTTTAGTTTTTTAAGTTTTTTCCTTTTTTTAGTTTCTTTAGTTTTTTTAGTTTTTCGGCTGTTTTATTTTTTTATTAGTTTTTATTTTTTTTGTAGTTTTTGCCTTTTTTTAGTTTTTTCAATTTTTTTTTAGTTTTTAGTTTTTTTACCTTTTTTAGCCTAACCAGGATTTGAACCTGGGACCTTCATTCTCCGTTCTGACACCCTCTCTCACCGAGTGACTACTCCAGCATGTTCATTTTGGTGTTTTAAATGGTATATTATTAACCAAATTAATGTGTTTTACAATATACTAAGCATCGTCATAACAAAAATGACGACAACTAATTTCATGACGTCAGCCGACACAGAAACATGACGTCACCTGATCCACAGATCCACAGACAACTTATTTTTATATATAGACTAGCTGTTGGGGTGGCGCTTCGCGCCACCCCAACACCTAGTTGGTGGGGGCGCTTCGCGCCCCCCCCAAGCCCCCCCGCGCGCGTAAGTCGTTACGCGCCATATTAGTTACGCGCCATTGTAGTTGTGTCCCTATGTCCCACCTGTGAATATAGATATATATATATATATATATATATATATATATATATATATATATATATATATATATATATATATATATATATATATATATATATATATATATATATATATAGATATATATATATATATATATATATATATATATATATATATATATATATATATATATATATATATATATATATATATATATATATATATAGATATATATATATATATATATATATATGTTTTTAACTACGTAAAACTTGCGAATATACAACATTCTTTGCTGTCCCATTGTCTGTGCATATAAATAGATTGTCAGGTTTACCGACTCTTGAACATGCAACATATAATGGTCCATGGGAAAACAATCCGTATTCAGATCTATACCTCATGATTCTAATGATTGCCCTTGAGCTTTGTTGATGGTGATTGCTAATCGACCATTCCCTGAGTCGCCATCGTCTTTATATATCCCCCTGTGCACCCCGGCGTCCCCTTTGTAGTTATGTCCCTGTGTCCCGGTCGTCATTTATATTCCCTGTGTCCCGGTCGTCATTTGTGTCCCGGTGTCCCAGTCTGTGATTTCTCTTTGAGCGTCCCGGGCGTCATTTATATTCCTTGTGTCCCGGTCGTCATTTATATCCCCCTGTGCCCCCGGCGTCCCCGTTGTAGTTGTGTCATTTATATTCCCTGTGTCCCGGTCGTCATCCCGGTATAAATTCGTTTTTGAATTGGTATATGATGAAATAAATTTTTAATTTTTTCCCTTTTTTTCCTTTTAGTTTTTTTTATTGGTTTTGACCTTTTTTTAGGTTTTTTAGTTTCTTTCTTTTTCTTTTTAGTTTTTTTTTTTGAAGTTTTTATCTTTTTAGTTTTTTTACTTTTATTTATATTTTTTTAGTTTTTTTTCTCCTTTATTTTTCAGTTTTTTCCTTTTTTTAGTTTTTTTTTTCTTTTTTAGTTCTTTTAGTTTTTACCTTTTTGGTTTTTTTTAGATTTTTAGATTAAATTTTTTTTTAGTTTTTCACCTTTTTTCTTTTTAGTTTTTTATTGGTTTTTACCTTTTTTTTAGCTTTTTTATTTTTTTTGTTTTTTCTTTTTACTTTATTTTTAGTTTTTATCTTTTTTATTTTTTTTTATGTTTATTTTTAATTTTATTAGTTTTCTTTTTCTCTTCTATTTTTAAGTTTTTTCCTTTTTTTTAGTTTCTTTAGTTTTTTTAGTTTTTCGGCTGTTTTATTTTTTTATTAGTTTTTATTTTTTTTTTGTAGTTTTTGCCTTTTTTTAGTTTTTTCAGTTTTTTTTTAGTTTTTAGTTTTTTACCTTTTTTAGCCTAACCAGGATTTGAACCTGGGACCTTCATTCTCCGTTCTGACACCCTCTCTCACCGAGTGACTACTCCAGCATGTTCATTTTGGTGTTTTAAATGGTATATTATTAACCAAATTAATGTGTTTTACAATATACTAAGCATCGTCATAACAAAAATGACGACAACTAATTTCATGACGTCAGCCGACACAGAAACATGACGTCACCTGATCCACGATCCACAGATCCACAGACAACTTATTTTTATATATATAAGAATAGCTGTTGGGGTGGCGCTTCGCGCCACCCCAACACCTAGTTGGTGGGGGCGCTTCGCGCCCCCCCCAAGCCCCCCCGCGCGCGTAAGTCGTTACGCGCCATATTAGTTACGCGCCATTGTAGTTGTGTCCCTATGTCCCACCTGTGAATATAGATATATATATATATATATATATATATATATATATATATATATATATATATATATATATATATATATATATATATATATATATATATATATATATATATATATATATATATATATATATATATATATATATATATAGATATATATATATATAGATATATATATATAGATATATATATTCAGATCTATACCTCATGATTCTAATGATTGCCCTTGAGCTTTGTTGATGGTGATTGCTAATCGACCATTCCCTGAGTCGCCATCGTCATTTATATATCCCCCTGTGCACCCCGGCGTCCCCTTTGTAGTTATGTCCCTGTGTCCCGGTCGTCATTTATATTCCCTGTGTCCCGGTCGTCATTTGTGTCCCGGTGTCCCAGTCTGTGATTTCTCTTTGAGCGTCCCGGGCGTCATTTATATTCCTTGTGTCCCGGTCGTCATTTATATCCCCCTGTGCCCCCGGCGTCCCCGTTGTAGTTGTGTCATTTATATTCCCTGTGTCCCGGTCGTCATCCCGGTATACATTCGTTTTTGAATTGGTATATGATGAAATAAATTTTTAATTTTTTCCCTTTTTTTCCTTTTAGTTTTTTTTATTGGTTTTGACCTTTTTTTAGGTTTTTTAGTTTCTTTCTTTTTCTTTTTAGTTTTTTTTGAAGTTTTTATCTTTTTAGTTTTTTTACTTTTATTCATATTTTTTTAGTTTTCTTTTTCTCCTTTATTTTTCAGTTTTTTTCCTTTTTTTAGTTTTTTTTCTTTTTTAGTTCTTTTAGTTTTTACCTTTTTAGTTTTTTTAGTTTTTTAGATTAAATTTTTTTTTAGTTTTTCTCCTTTTTTCTTTTTAGTTTTTTATTGGTTTTTACCTTTTTTTTAGCTTTTTTATTTTTTTTTTTCGTTTTTTCTTTATACTTTATTTTTATTTTTTATCTTTTTTATTTTTTTTATGTTTATTTTTAATTTTATTAGTTTTCTTTTTCTCTTCTATTTTTCAGTTTTTTCCTTTTTTTTAGTTTTTTTTTAGTTTTTAGTTTTTTAAGTTTTTTCCTTTTTTTAGTTTCTTTAGTTTTTTTTAGTTTTTCGGCTGTTTTATTTTTTTATTAGTTTTTATTTTTTTTGTAGTTTTTGCCTTTTTTTAGTTTTTTCAGTTTTTTTTTTTAGTTTTTAGTTTTTTACCTTTTTTAGCTTAACCAGGATTTGAACCTGGGACCTTCATTCTCCGTTCTCACACCCTCTCTCACCGAGTGACTACTCCAGCATGTTCATTTTGGTGTTTTAAATGGTATATTATTAACCAAATTAATGTGTTTTACAATATACTAAGCATCGTCATAACAAAAATGACGACAACTAATTTCATGACGTCAGCCGACACAGAAACATGACGTCACCTGATCCACGATCCACAGATCCACAGACAACTTATTTATATATATATATATATATATATATATATATATCTATATATATAAAAATAAGTTGTCTGTCTGTGGATGTGTGGATGGATGTGTGGATGGATGTGTCAGGTGACGTCACCTGAAAAAACTGGATTAGGTGACGTCAAAACTGAAAAAACTAAAAAAAGGCAAAAAACTACAAAAAAAAACTAAAAACTAATAAAAAAAATAAAAAAGCTAAAAAACTAAAAAAACTATAAAGGTAAAAACCAATAAAAAACTAAAAAAAAAACTGAAAAAACTAAAAAAAGGCAAAAAACTACAAAAAAAAACTAAAAACTAATAAAAAAAGTAAAAAAGCTAAAAAACTAAAAAAACTAAAAAAACTAAAAAAAGGTAAAAAAATAAAAAAAATAAAAAATAAAAAAAAACTAAAAAAAAGGAAAAAAACTGAAAAATAAGCTAAAATAAAGGTAAAAACCAATAAAAAACTAAAAAAAAAAAAGGAAAAAAAACTAATAAATGACGACACTCAAAGAGAAAGCGACCAGGACAAAAGGAATGTTCGATTAGCAATCAACAAAGCACCGGGACACAGGGAGTATAAATGACGACCAGGACATAAGTAAAAAAAAAAAACTATCTATATATATAAAAATAAGTTGTCTGTGGATCTGTGGATCGTGGATCAGGTGACGTCACCTGAAAAAACTGGATCAGGTGACGTCAAAACTGAAAAAACTAAAAAAAGGCAAAAACTACAAAAAAAACTAAAAACTAATAAAAAAAATAAAAAAGCTAAAAAACTAAAAAAACTAAAAAAAGGCAAAAACTACAAAAAAAACTAAAAACTAATAAAAAAGCTAAAAAACTAAAAAAACTAAAAAAAAGGCAAAAACTACAAAAAAACTAAAAACTAATAAAAAAAATAAAAAAGCTAAAAAACTAAAAAAACTAAAAAAAGGTAAAAAACTAAAAAATAAATAACGACCGGGACACAGGGACACAACTACAACGGGGACACCGGGGGAAACAGGGGGATATAAATGACGACCGGGACAAAAAAACTAAAAAGAAATAAAAACTAAAAACTAATAAAAAAAACTAAAAAATCTAAAAATCTAAATAAGCTAAAAAAGAAAAAAAAGGAAAAAAATAAAGGAGAAAAACAAAACTAAAAAACGAATGTATATACAGACCGGGACACCGGGATACAAATGATGACCGGGACCCGGGACACAGGGAATATAAATGACGACCGGGACACAGGGACACAACTACAACGGGGACACCGGGGGAAACAGGGGGATAACCTGACAATCTATTTATATGCAAAGACAATGGGACAGCAAAGAATGTTGTATATTCGCAAGTTTATATAACATAGGGACACAACTACAATGGCGCGTAACTATTATGGCGCGTAACGACTTACGCGCGCGGGGGGGCTTGGGGGGGGCGCGAAGCGCCCCCACCAACTAGGTGTTGGGGTGGCGCGAAGCGCCACCCCAACAGCTAGTATATATATATATATATATATATATATATATATATATATATATATATATATATATATATATATATATATATATATATATATATATATATATATATATATATATATATATATATATATCTTCTATATATATAAAAATAAGTTGTCTGTGGATCGTGGATCAGGTGACGTCATGTTTCTGTGTCGGCTGACGTCATGAAATTAGTTGTCGTCATTTTTGTTATGACGATGCTTAGTATATTGTAAAACACATTAATTTGGTTAATAATATACCATTTAAAACACCAAAATGAACATGCTGGAGTAGTCACTCGGTGAGAGAGGGTGTCAGAACGGAGAATGAAGGTCCCAGGTTCAAATCCTGGTTAAGCTAAAAAAGGTAAAAAACTAAAAACTAAAAAAAAAACTGAAAAAACTAAAAAAAGGCAAAAACTACAAAAAAAAATAAAAACTAAATAAAACAGCCGAAAAACTAAAAAAACTAAAGAAACTAAAAAAAGGAAAAAACTTAAAAAACTAAAAACTAAAAATAAACTAAAAAAAAGGAAAAAACTGAAAAATAGAAGAGAAAAAGAAAACTAATAAAATTAAAAATAAACATAAAAAAAATAAAAAAGATAAAAACTAAAAATAAAGTAAAAAGAAAAAACGAAAAAAAATAAAAAAGCTAAAAAAAGGTAAAAACCAATAAAAAACTAAAAAGAAAAAAGGTGAAAAACTAAAAAAAAATTTAATCTAAAAAACTAAAAAAAACTAAAAAGGTAAAAACTAAAAGAACTAAAAAAGAAAAAAAACTAAAAAAAGGAAAAAAACTGAAAAATAAAGGAGAAAAAGAAAACTAAAAAAATATAAATAAAAGTAAAAAAACTAAAAAGATAAAAACTTCAAAAAAAAACTAAAAAGAAAAAGAAAGAAACTAAAAAACCTAAAAAAAGGTCAAAACCAATAAAAAAAACTAAAAGGAAAAAAAGGGAAAAAATTAAAAATTTATTTCATCATATACCAATTCAAAACGAATGTATACCGGGATGACGACCGGGACACAGGGAATATAAATGACACAACTACAACGGGGACGCCGGGGGCACAGGGGGATATAAATGACGACCGGGACACCGGGACACAAGGAATATAAATGACGCCCGGGACGCTCAAAGAGAAATCACAGACTGGGACACCGGGACACAAATGACGACCGGGACACAGGGAATATAATGACGACCGGGACACAGGGACATAACTACAAAGGGGACGCCGGGGTGCACAGGGGGATATATAAATGACGATGGCGACTCAGGGAATGGTCGATTAGCAATCACCATCAACAAAGCTCAAGGGCAATCATTAGAATCATAAGGTATAGATCTGAATACGGATTGTTTTCCCATGGACCATTATATGTTGCATGTTCAAGAGTCGGTAAACCTGACAATCTATTTGTATGCACAGACAATGGGATAGCAAAGAATGTTGTATATTCGCAAGTTTTACGTAGTTAAAAACATATATATATATATATATATATATATATATATATATATATATATATATATATATATATATATATATATATATATATATATATATATATATATATATATATATATATATATATATATATATATATATATATATATATATATATATATATATATATATATATATATATATATATATATATATCTATATTCACAGGTGGGACATAGGGACACAACTACAATGGCGCGTAACTAATATGGCGCGTAACGACTTACGCGCGCGGGGGGGCTTGGGGGGGCGCGAAGCGCCCCCACCAACTAGGTGTTGGGGTGGCGCGAAGCGCCACCCCAACAGCTAGTATATATATACATATATATATATATATATATATATATATATATATATATATATATATATATATATATATATATATATATATATATATATATATATATATATATATATATATATATATATATATATATATATATATATATATATATATATATATAAAAATAAGCTGTCTGTCTGTGGATCAGGTGACGTCATGTTTCTGTGTCAACTGACGTCATGAAGTTAGTGTTCGTCATTTTTGCTATGACGGTGACGTCATTAAAGATATTTAAGACATATATGTTCACGTAGAAATCTATTAATGTTTAAGTTTACAATGACTGATGAACTTACAATGGCAAAAGCCGATGAAGATGCTTAAAGAGTCTATGCCAAAAAACTTGCTGCTGATATAGAAAGTCAGAAAAGAAAGCGTGCCGAGGAACTACCAGAGCAACGCGAAAGCAGACTTGCTGCTAAAAGAGAATGTGAAAAAAGAAGGCGTGCCGAGGAATCACAAGAACAGCAAGAAATCAGGCTTGCTGCTGATAGAGAAAGTAAGAAAAGAAAGTGTGCCGAGGAATCACAAGAACAGCAAGAAATCAGGCTTGCTGCTGATAGAGAAAGTAAGAAAAGAAAGCGTGCCGAGGAATCAGAGCAACCTGAAAGTTATCGCCTGGCATTCAGGTACAGCCCAGTCGATGCTTATAGCTTGAGTAGATGTGTTCAAATCGGGACAATGTCTAAAATTCGTCCCTATTGCAAGGCCTTGAAATTCAATGGTGAAACAATGGGAATGTATTGCGCCTCAGGAAAAGTTAAACTTCCTCTATTGGCTGCACCACCAGAGCCATTGAAGACTTTCCTTACTGGAACTACGTCAGAATCTACGCGTTTTTTGTCAAAAATCAGAAAATACAACTCATGTTTCCAAATGACGTCGTTTAGAGCCCAAATCGAAAATCCAGATCAATTTATGTCTACTTTCAAAGTATAAGGGCAAATTTATCATAGACCAGGGTCCCTTCTACCATTCTCAGGCGAGAATCATAAATTTTTACAATTGTACTTCATCAGTGATAGAAATTCTGAATTGAATTGCACGTTGCGAAATTTCTCCCAAGGTTGAAAGGACAATCGTTTCCCAATTGCAACATCTTTTCCACGAAAATAATAATTTAGTGCGTCTGTTCAAAACAGCCATCGATTTGATGCCTACTGATACGCATAAAATTGTTATTTCCGCTGACAAAACGCCTACTGGCCAACATGTGCGTAGATACAATGCTCCAACTATCGACGAAGTGGCAATCGTTATGGTCGGTGGTCAGTTTTTACCTCGAGATATTATTCTTCATAAGCGAAACGCTCAGTTGTTAAGAATTGCTGAAACTCATAGATGCTACGATGCCCTACAATATCCTATCATTTTTTGGGATGGAGCCGACGGCTATCACTTTAATATTAAATTGATGAATCCAGCCACTAGCAAAGAAATGAATAAGAAATGCAGTGCAATGCATTATTATTCCTATAGACTAATGATTCGGCAGGATGAAGAAAATTATATTTTAAAATGCCGTGAATTGTTTCACCAATTTGTCGTTGATATGTATGCTAAAATTGAATCAGAATGTTTGCTATATATCCGCCTGAATCAGACCAAGCTCCGCTCTGAACAATACATTCATTTGCGAGATGCAGTTATAAATGATGGTAATACCACAAACGTTGGAAGATTAACAGTTTTACCTTCGTCATATGCTGGCAGTCCCCGTCATATGCATGAATATGCTCAAGATGCTATTGCGTATGTTCGTCTCTATGGTCGTCCAGATTTATTTATTACATTTACATGTAATCAATCTTGGGACGAGATACTGCAGCTTTTACTTCAAGGCCAATCGGCGGTTCATAGGCATGACATTACGGCCCGTGTCTTCCGGCAAATGTTGAAATCACTGATAAACTACATAGTAAAACTTGAAGTGTTTGGGTCAGTGCGATGCTGGATGTACTCAGTGGAATGGCAAAAACAAGGTTTGCCACACACACACATATTAATCTGGCTACATAAAAAAATTACTTCGAACCAAATTGATGATGTGATTTCCGCTGAAATACCTGATAAAAATGTCGATAAAGGGTTACATGATATTATTGTAAAAAATATGATACATGGACCTTGCGGTGCACTGAACGAAAATTCACCATGCATGGCCAAAGGAAGGTGCACAAAGCAATATCCTCGACTTTTAGTATCAAAGACAATTACTGGCAATGATGGTTACCCACAATATAGAATAAAATCTACTTAAGATGGCGGTAAAACAGCAATAATAAAGAAGCGTAACGGTACCACCATCGAAGTAGATAACCAGTGGGTTGTTCCATATTCCCCATTATTATCAAAAACATTAAATGCACACATAAACGTTGAATACTGTAACTCCGTAAAGGCAATCAAATACATATGTAAATACGTCAACAAAGGCAGTGACACGGCAGTTTTTGGCTTGCAGCCCGAATTTCGATGAAATCGTACAATATCAAGCTGGAAGATACATAAGCAGTAATGAAGCTGTTTGGCGAATTCTTTCATTTCCGATTCATGAACGTAGTCCAGCTGTTGTTCACTTAGCGGTACATTTATAGAATGGTCAACGTGTTTATTTCACGGAAACCAACGTGCAACAAAGAGCCCTGAATCTACCGGATACAACATTAACAGCTTTTTTTCGCTTTGCAAAAATGATTCTTTTGCAAAAAAACTGCTGCATACTGAAGTGCCTTCGTATTACACGTTGAATACTAAAAATAAAGTATTTGAACGTCGAAAACAGGGTAAGTCAGTCGACGGCCCACCTACCATATTCAAAGATACCGCGATAGGAAGACTCTACACCGTTCACCCCAATCAACATGAATGCTTCTTTCTACGCCGGCTTTTGGTGAATGTACCTGGTCCGATATCCTTTGAGTATTTGAGAACTGTAAATGGTACTATACATGACACTTACCGTAGTGCATGCCAAGCTCTGAATTTATTGGAGAATGACCAACACTGGGATAACTGCATCAATGACGCGTGCGAAACGTGAACCCCAAGTCAAATTCGTGCATTGTTGGGCATCATTTTAACAACTTGCTCTCCATCAGCTCCTACAGAGTTATGGGAAAAATAAAAATGTCCGAAGATATACTCCATCGAAAACAGTTAGAGACGTCAGATATGTCTTTTGATTTTACATCAGAAATTTATAACTACACTTTAGTTATTATAGAAGATTTGTGCATACGTATGGCAAACAAACCTCTTCAGGATTTGGGAATGCCTTCACCTAACCGTATCGCTGCTGTTTCGACATGTGTAGAATTGGATCGTGAACAAAGTTACAGTACGAGTGATCTATTGTCGTATGTATAAAATAACATTTCCAAGTTAACGTCGGAACAAAAAGGCATTTATGATACGATATTGCATTGTGTCGATAACAACGTTGGAGAAATTTTCTTTTTGGATGCGCCAGGAGGTACTGGTAAAACGTTTGTGATAAAACTGCTTCTGGCATCAATTCGATCAAAAAATGATATAGCGTTGGCAATTGCGTCGTCCGGAATAGCCGCAACATTGCTGCCTGGTGGAAGAACTTCTCATTCCGCTTTGAAATTGCCTCTGAATTTGCATTCTACAGAAACTCCCACGTGCAATATTTCCAAATCATGTGGGATGTAATAGAGGCCACAATCTTGCAATCACCATTAACAAAGCTCAAGGTCAATCATTAGAAAAATGTGGGATGGATCTTAATACTGATTGTTTTTCCCATGGACAATTGTACGTTGCATGTTCGAGGGTCGGTAAACCTGACAATCTATTTATATGTAGCGACAATTTGACAGCGAAGAATGTTGTATATTCGCAAGTTTTACGCAGTTAATTTGTATTGTATCTATCTATCTATCTATCTATATAAAAACGAGTTGTGTGTATGCCTGTTTGTTTGTTTTTAAAAAGAGCGTTTGCATATGACGTCATTATTAGTACATAAGGCTTTGTATATGCACAGACAATGGGAAAGCCAAGAATGTTGTATATTCGCAAGTTTTACGTAGTTTGAAACACATATATAAATCTATCTATATTCACAGGTGGGACACAGGGACACAACTACAATGGCACGTAACTAATAATGCGCGTAACGACCTACGCGCGCGGGGGGGCTTGGGGGGGGCGCGAAGCGCCCCACCAACTAGGTGTTGGGGTGGCGCAAAGCGCCACCCCAAAAGCTAGTAGTATATATATATATATATATATATATATATACTAGCTGTTATTTAGCCATATGTACTTACAATGACGTCATATGCAAACGCTCTTTGTTAGTGGCTGGATTTATCAATTTTATATTAAAGTGATAGCCGTCGGCTCAATTCCAAAAAATGATAGGATATGGTAGGGCATCGTAGCATCGATGAGTTTCAGCAATTCTTACCAACTGAGTGTTTCGCTTATGAAGAATAATATATCGAGGTAAAAACTGATCACCGACCATAACGATTGCAACTTCGTCGATAGTTGGAGCATTGTATCTACGCACATGTTAACCAGGAGGTGTTTTGTCAGCGGAAATAACAATTTTATGCGTATCAGTAGGCATCAAAGCGATGGCTGTTTTGAACAGACGCACTAAATTATTATTTTCGTTGAAAAGATGTTGCAATTGGGAAACGGTTGTCCTTTCAACGTTGGGAGAAATTTCGCAACGTGCATTCAATTCAGAATTTCTATCACTGATGAAGTACAGTTGTAAAAATTTATGATTCTCGCCTGAGAAAGGTAGAAGGGACCCGGCTCTATGATAAATTTGCCCTTTTACTTTGAAAATAGGCATAAATTGATCTGGATTTTCGATTTGGGCACCAAACGACGTCAATTGGAAACATGAGTTATATTTTCTGATCTGTGATAAAAAAAAAAACGCTTAGATTTTCACGTAGTTCCAGTAAGCAAAGTCTTCAGTGGCTCCGGTGGTGCAGCCAGTAGAGGAAGTTTAACTTTTCCTGAGGCGCAACACATTCCCATTGTTTCACCATTGAATTTCAAGGCCTTGCAATAGGGAAAATTTTAGACATAGTCCCGATTTGAACACATCTACTCAAGCTAAATAATTGCCAGGCGATAATTTTCAGGTTGCTCTTGTGATTCTTCGGCACGCTTTCTTTTCTTACTTTCTTTATCAGCCGTAAGCCTGTTTTCTTGCTGCACTTGTGATTCCTCGGCACGCTTTCTTTTCTTACTTTCTCTATCAGTCGCAAGCCTGTTTTCACACTGTTGTTGTGGTTCCTCGACACGCTTTCTTTTCTTACTTTCTCTATCAGCCGCAAGCCTGTTTTCTTTCTGTTCTTGTGATTCCTCGGCACGCTTTATTTTCTTACTTTCTCTATGAGCCGCAAGCCTGTTTTTATGCTGTTCTTGGGATTCCTTGGCACACTTTCTTTTCTTAATTTCTCTATCAGCCAGAAGTTTTTTAACATAGACTCTTTGAGCAGCTTTCTCGGCTGTTGCCATTGTAGGTTCTTCAGTCATTTTACAATTAAAATTTTTCTGTCCACGACCTTCTTACAATTAAAAATTTTTCTTTGATACTTATAATGACGTCATATACTAAGCATCATTATCGCAAACATGACGACAACTAACTTCATGACGACATACAGCTCAATCCTTATAATGACGTCACTCAACAGACAGACAACTTATTTTTATATTTATAGAAGACTAGCTGTTGGGGTGGGGGGGGGGGCTTCGCGCCCCCTCCCAAACCCTCCCGATCGCGTAAGTCGGTAAGCGCCATATTAGTTACGCACCATTGTAGTTGTGTCCCTGTGTCCCACCTGTGAATATAGATAGATGTATATATATATATATATATGTTTTTAACTACGTAAAACTTGCGAATATACAACATTGTTTGCTGTCCCATTGTCTGTGCATATAAATAGATTGTCAGGTTTACCGACTCTTGAAAATGCAACATATAATTGTCCATGGGAAAAACAATCCGTATTCAGATCTATACCTTATGATCCTAATGATTGCCCTTGAGCTCTGTTGATGGTGATTGCAAATCGAACATTCCTTGTGTCGCCGTCGTCATTTATATCGTCATTTATATTCCCTGTGTCCCGGTCGTCACTTGTGTCCCGGTGTCCCAGTCTGTAATTTCTCCTTGAGTGTCCCGGTTGTCATTTATTTTCCCTGTGTCCCGGTCGTCATTTGTGTCCCAGTGTCCCGGTCTGTATATACATTCGTTTTTGAATTGGTCTTTTTTTTAGTTTTTTACCTTTTTTTTAGTTATACCTCATGATTCTAATGATTGCCCTTGAGCTTTGTTGATGGTGATTGCTAATCGAACATTCCCTGTGTCCCCGTCGTCATTTATATATCCCCCTGTGCCCCCGGTTTGTCTTTTTATGGTTTGTCCGCCGAATTTTTTTATAAGAAGATTCTCCTAGACTAATATCATCTAGCTGTAAGAGTGTCTCCCTTTTTGACCAAGCTTAGATAATTCTTTGGGGAAAAATTTAAACAATATAAAATATTAGGCTTAATGAACGGACAGAACTGAAACTATGAATAATATAATTCGAATTGATGCAAGTCTTATTCATTCAAATATCATGCTAAGTGGCTCAAAGCAGCGCTTAATTTCAATTTGCCTTTTGTTGAAGATCAAATACCAAAATTGATTCTTGTAGCTGATCAGCAGCTCCTTTTGTTTACGGGCAAAACTCCCTAAGCCTTATTCCTGTTTTCATTATAACGATTCAATATTACATTGGAGGAAGGATAAAAAAAAATAATCATGGTATTATCGAATATGTTGATGATGTCTTTTTATGTCTAAATACTGTTCGATTTATAAAAATAATTTATAGATTATTATGATAAAAAATAGGGGAGGAAGAGAGAGAAAAAAATGAAAAAGAGAAATTCTCATGAGCATGTTCCAGCTGACACAAAAAGTAACTAACAGTTACTAAAAGTAACTTTTACCGTTCCAGCTGAGGGTATTTGTCAGCAGGAACGACAGAAAAGTTACTTCAATGTAACTTCTTCAGTAACTTTTGCTAAAGATAGTTAACGACCATCTTTAGTTAAGTAACTTAACATCATTATCATCACTACAATAATATAAAACTTTTATGATGGCTAACAAACAAAAGTCTGAAGACTATGAGCCTATGCAGGGAAGAGAATGGAACTGCAATTGTTCAAAGAACCAGTGATGGTAAACAATCTTATTTTGACCTTAAAATGATTTTTAATAAAAAATTCATTGGTAAAGTTAAAGCATTAATGTGATCTGCTGGGCATATCTAGAGAAGCTTGGTTGAATAGTTTGTTGGGGGTAAAGTCTTCAGGTCTTGCTTTAGGAAGCTTCTAATTAAATTCCTGTAATCCTTGGACAGTTGCTAGCCTATCCAAAGTCAGTGGTAAATTGTTTTGTAGAGACAGCATAGCCTAGAGTGAGTAATAAGTCTAATTGTCCAGAAAAAAATGTATATAGTTCAAAGAAAGCTTAGTTCAATCCCACTTGACAGAAAGAAACACTCTGTTACTCTGGAAGCTGATTTAAAACATTCAATGATAATTACTTAAGCTAGCCTTGGCTAGATTGAATCCTGTAATACATTGAAGTTCTTCAAAAAACTTTTCAGTTTATTGGTAGCCTGTAACAACTTTTTAATATTAATTTATAGATACAATTGAGCCCTCCTAGCAAAGTTTCTTGCAGGCTACTCCAGGCTTGAAAACCTAAGCTTAGGAGTTTAAGGCCTAGTGTTGCTGTTATTTTGGTTGGGATAAGGGTCAATGGTGTGACTCTGTAAGCTTAGCCACAGTACATCTAGCTATAATGATTAGCCTACCTGGAGAAATTTAGAGGAAAAACTAAAGAAGAATCAAATGTTTTTTGCACTCAAATGAAGAATCAATGTTTTGTAACACTCCCAGCTACAGACATTGAATCAGGATATCACTTGCTGTGCAATGCTGACCATTGGTCAGCATACAATTTTTTTCTTTTTTAAGTAGGCCTAACTTCTTGCTACATTAGAAAATAGGGTCAAAACTAGTAGGCTTTGCAACTATGCAAAATAATGTGAAACTCAAACCCTCATGTATTGCTATCAAAATAGGAATTGAGAAGAATTGTATACATCAATGCATAACAAAAATCTAAGCTATGCATCAATATGGTTGTTAGGTACTTGTGTGTTATTCAGAACACACTCAATAAGTAAAGTTAGGTTCTTTTGTGAAACAAACTATGATGCAATTACATTTAAATTAATATTTATATATAGAGGTGGTTAGGTTAGGTATTTGATATAATGCACCCCCCCCCTTCCCCTAATGTGCAAATAAGGTTTTGGAATTTAGGCTAAGAGATTGGTTAGATAAAGAGGAAATACTGAGTCCAGTACAAGTGGGATTCAGATTGACATTCAGCACTATTGACCATATTTTTCTTTGGAAATATTGAGATGGAAAAATGGTTGGCTATTTGTATCTTTTTAGACCTGAGAAGTGCTTTTGATTCAGTAAATAGGAGGTTGTTAATTGAAAGCCTGTTAGAAATAGGCTTGCCGTCTTGTTTTGTAGCAATAATAGTAGCTATGTATAGGAGGGTGAAGTTTGTTGTAAAGGTGATGGGGAAATTTTCTAGACTAGTTATGTCTCATTTGGGTGTGAAACAAAGATGTACTTTATCCCCAAAGCTTTTCTCCTTGTTTGTTAATGATTTAGACAGTTTTATGAAAAAATAATGGAGCCCCATTTGTATCTTTGGATTGGTTCAGGCTATCATGTATATTATTTGTAGATGATATAGTAGTAGTGGTGGTAATTTCAACTATTTATTCCACAGCCTTTCTGATTCAGGGGTCATTCTTAAAGAATTGGGACAAAACTTAAGATTTAGTATAAAAGGCAAGGTATTAACAAGGGGACAAACCCCCTCATATACATAATAAAAAAATATAAGAGTATAAAAGTTTGTTATGTAAGTTAATTCTTAAGTTATGTATATTTTTTACTAATAAAAACGTTTGTTAAAAATTAAGTTCTAGTTGCCTATTTAAGTAACCAAAAAATTGGAGGGCAACTAGGCCTCCTTCCCCACCTCTTATTTCTCAAAATTGTCTGATCAAAACTAAGAGAAAACCATTTAGCCAAAAAAAATTAATATGCAAATTTCATTTTAATAATTTATGTGTGGAGAGCCAGAATCAAAAATGTATTAATTTGAAAATGTTCAGAAATTAAATAAAAAAAAAAAATAGTTTTTTAAACTGAAAGTAAGGAGTAATATTAAAACTTAAAACAAACAGAAATTACTCTGTATATGAAATGGGTTGTCCCCTCTGCAATTCCTTGCTCTTTATGTTAAGAGCACAATTCTACTTTTTAAAACAATTAAAAACTTTAGCATAAAGATTTAGGGATTGCAGAGGGGACAACCCATTTCATATACGGAGTAATTTCTGTACATTTTAAGTTTTAATATTGCTCCTTACTTTCAGTTTAAAAAACTAGTTTTTTTTAAATCTTTGTTTAGGGATTAAGCATAGGGAATCATGTTTGAGGAGTTAGCTTGGTAAGAGTTTATTTATGGGTGTTTCTGAATTCATAAAGTGTTTGAAAGTTTGTTTGCTTGTTTAAGTTGTTTGCAAGTTTGTTTGCTTTTTTAAGTTGTTTGGAATTAGGTGCTTGTATAAAGTTGCATGTGTTTGCTATGGCCTGCAGGCTTTTTTGCAAATAAATCTTATCTATGACATTTTGCCTTTTTTTTCAAATAAATATAATACAGAATTTGTAGAACAGACAGAGAAGTTGAACAAATAGGCAGAACAATAAATGTGTTTTTATTACCTTCACTGCCTGTGTCAATAGAAAAGCCAGGGATTTACTGTTTTCATTCCCTGGAAATTAGTCTTATACCTGGTTCCAAAAGTGAGATTGGATTTGTCAAAGCTTGGAGGTTTATTCCTCCTGTCTGTTTAAAGAAAACAGATGCATACTTGAAGTTTTGTTCATTTCTATCTTACATTTCATGGGCATCCATGGTATTTCTTCCTTTATTAATCTGTCTTGTTTCTTTTCTGCAGGATTTTTTTTGTCTCATTTTTAGAAAGACACAAATTTTTATTTACAAATTACTTATACTAGAAGCACATTTTCAAGACTTTGACCTAACTTAGGATCCCTTGTTCTAAAGGCATGATTAAATTTCTTGAAGCTAGAAATTTCTTTTGTGCAAATTCAATGGTAAATATTTAGTTCACCTTTTTGCAACTTAATAGTGGTAAAATAGGTAAGATTGTAAATTTTTAGTGACTTCAATATATTTCACCTATTGCTAATTGCAGTAGAAAGGAAAGCCACTGGTAAGGACCCCCAAAGAATTATTTCAGATTATTTTAAAAAGGCTTTACTACCCATAGAGGTGGCATAACTGGAGAAGGGGCTTCTCAGGAATTAATGACTTTAAAAGCTATACATCTATCTATCTATATAAAAATAAATTGTCTGTCAGGTGACGTCATGTTTCTGTGTCGACTGACGTCATGAAGTTAGTTGTCGTCATTTTTGCTATGACGGTGACGTCATTAAAGATATTTAAGACATATATGTTCACGTAGAAACCTATTAATGTTTAAGTTTAAAATGACTGATGAACTTACAATGGCAAAAGCCAATGAAGAAGCTCAGAGAGTCTATGCCAAAAAACTTGCTGCTGATAGAGAAAGTCAGAAAAGAAAGTGTGCCGAGGAATCAAAAGAACAGCAAGGAAACAGGCTTGAGGCTGATAGAGAAAGAAAGAACAGAAAGTGTGCCGAGGAATCAAAAGAACAGCAAGGAAACAGGCTTGAGGCTGATAGAGAAAGAAAGAACAGAAAGCGTGCCGAGGAACTACCAGAGCAACGCGAAAGCAGACTTGCTGCTAAAAGAGAAAGTGAAAAAAGAAAGCGTGCCGAGGAATCACAAGAACAGCAAGAAATCAGGCTTGCTGCTGATAGAGAAAGTAAGAAAAGAAAGCGTGCCGAGGAATCAGAGCAACCTGAAAGTTATCGCCTGGCATTCAGGTACAACCCAGTCGATGATTATAGCTTGAGTAGATGTGTTCAAATCGGGACAATGTCTAAAATTTGTCCCTATTGCAAGGCCTTGAAATTCAATGGTGAAACAATGGGAATGTGTTGCGCCTCAGGAAAAGTTAAACTTCCTCTATTGGCTGCACCACCAGAGCCATTAAAGACTTTCCTTACTGGAACTACGTCAGAATCTAAACGTTTTTTGTCAAAAATCAGAAAATACAACTAAAGTTTCCAAATGACGTCGTTTGGAGCCCAAATCGAAAATCCAGATCAATTTACGTCTACTTTCAAAGTAAAAGGGCAAATTTATCATAGAGCAGGGTCCCTTCTACCATTCTCAGGCGAGAATCATAAATTTTTACAATTGTACTTCATCAGTGATAGAAATTCTGAATTGAATGCACGTTGCGAAATTTCTCCCAACGCTGAAAGGACAATCGTTTCTAAATTGCAACATCTTTTCCACGAAAATAATAATTTAGTGCGTCTGTTCAAAACAGCCATCGATTTGATGCCTACTGATACGCATAAAATTGTTATTTCCGCTGACAAAACGCCTCCTGGCCAACATGTGCGTAGATACAATGCTCCAACTATCGACGAAGTGGCAATCGTTATGGTCGGTGATCAGTTTTTACCTCGAGATATTATTCTTCATAAGCGAAACGCTCAGTTGTTAAGAATTGCTGAAACTCATCGATGCTACGATGCCCTACAATATCCTATCATTTTTTGGGATGGAGCCGACGGCTATCACTTTAATATTAAATTGATGAATCCAGCCACTAACAAAGAAATGAATAAGAAATGCAGTGTAATCCATTATTATTCCTATAGACTAATGATTCGGCAGGATGAAGAAAATTATATTTTAAAATGCCGTGAATTGTTTCACCAATTTGTCGTTGATATGTATGCTAAAATTGAATCAGAACGTTTGCTATATATCCGCCTGAATCAGACCAAGCTCCGCTCTGAACAATACATTCATTTGCGAGATGCAGTTATAAATGACGGTAATACCACAAACGTTGGAAGATTAACAACTTTAGCTTCGTCATATGCTGGCAGTCCCCGTCATATGCATGAATATGCTCAAGATGCTATTGCGTATGTTCGTCTCTATGGTCTTCCAGATTTATTTATTACATTTACATGTAATCAATCTTGGGACGAGATACTGCAGCTTTTACTTCAAGGACAATCGACGGTTCATAGGCATGACATTACGGCCCGTGTCTTCCGGCAAAAGTTGAAATCACTGATAAACTACATAGTAAAACTTGAAGTGTTTGGGTCAGTGCGATGCTGGATGTACTCAGTGGAATGGCAAAAACGAGGTTTGCCACACGCATATATACTAATCTGGCTACATAAAAAAATTACTTCGAACGAAATTGATGATGTCATTTCCGCTGAAATACCTGATAAAAATGTCGATAAGGGGTTACATGATATTATTGTAAAAAATATGATACATGGACCTTGCGGTGCACTGAACAAAAATTCACCATGCATGGCCAAATGAAGGTGCACAAAGCAATATCCTCGACTTTTAGTATCAAACACAATTACTGGCAATGATGGTTACCCACAATATAGAAGAAGATCTACTGAAGATGGCGGTAAAACAGCAATAATAAAGCAGCGTAACGGTACCACCATCGAAGTAGATAACCAGTGGGTTGTTCCATATTCCCCATTATTATCAAAAACATTTAATGCACACATAAACGTTGAATACTGTAACTCCATAAAGGCAATCAAATACATATGTAAATACGTCAACAAAGGCAGTGACATGGCAATTTTTGGCTTGCAGCCCGAAATCAAAGATTTCGACGAAATCGTACAATATCAGGCTGGAAGATACATAAGCAGTAATGAAGCTGTTTGGCGAATTCTTTCATTTCCGATACATGAACGTAGTCCAGCTGTTGTTCCCTTAGCGGTACATTTACAGAACGGTCAACGTGTTTATTTCACGGAAACCAACGTGCAACAAAGAGCCCTGAACCCACCGGATACAACATTAACAGTTTTTTTTTTCGCTTTGCAAAAATGATTCTTTTGCAAAAAAACTGCTGTATACTGCCTTCGTATTACACGTGGAATACTAAAAATAAAGTATTTGAACGTCGAAAACAGGGTAAGTCAGTCGACGGCCAACCTACCATCTTCAAAGATACCACGATAGGAAAACTCTACACCGTTCACCCCTATCAACATGAATGCTTCTTTCTACGCATGCTTTTGGTGAATCTACCCGGTCCGACATCCTTTGAGTATTTGAGAACTGTAAACGGTACTCTACATGACACTTACTGTAGTGCATGCCATGCTAGAGACGTCAGATATGACTTTTGATTTTACATCAGAAATTTATAACTACACTTTAGTTATTATAGAAGATTTATGCGTACGTATGGCAAACAAACCTCCTCAGGATTTGGGAATGCCTTCACCTAACCGTATCGCTGCTGTTTCGACATGTGTAGAATTGGATCGTGAACAAAGTTACAGTACGAGTGATCTATTGTCGTATGTACAAAATAACATCTCCAAGTAAACGTCGGAACAAAAAGACATTTATGATACGATAATACATTGTGTCGATAACAACGTTGGAGAAATTTTCTTTTTGGATGCGCCAGGAGGTACTGGTAAAACGTTTGTGATAAAACTGATTCTGGCATCAATTCGATCAAAAAATGATATAGCGTTGGCAATTGCGCGTCCGGAATAGCCGCAACATTGCTGCCTGGTGGAAGAACTGCTCATTCCGCTTTGAAATTGCCTCTGAATTTGCATTCTACAGAAACTCCCACGGGCAATATTTCCAAATCATCTAGGATGGGTAAAGTATTGCAGCAATGCAAACTTATTATTTGAGATGAGTGCACAATGGCACACAAAAAATCGCTCGAGGCTCTGAATCAATGCTTGAAAGATTTGAGAGGGAAGTCGAAACCCTTTGGCAGCACATTAATATTGCTTGCGGGAGATTTCAGGCAAACATTACTTATAATACCTAGATCAACTCCTGCAGACGAAATGAATGCTTGCCTGAAAAATTCTATTTTATGGGCACATGTAAAAATATTAAAATTAACTACAAATATGCGTGTCCGATTGCAAAACGATGACTCTGGTCAAACATTTTCAGATCAATTGCTGGCAATTGGAAACGGAAAGCTCCCAGTAGACTCAATTTCAGGACGTATACAACTACCTGCTGATTTCTGTAATTTAGTGACGTCCAAAAATGAATTGATTGAAAAAGTATTTCCGAATATTCTAAAAAATTATAAAAATAATAAATGGCTAAGTGAAAGAGCGATTCTCGCACCCAAAAATATAGACGTCCACGAAATCAACAATATTGTTTTGACCAAGATTCGAGACCAGGCAGTCCTTTACAAGTCAGTCGACACAGTTTTGGAACCAAATGAAGCGGTTAATTATCCATCTGAATTTTTAAATTCGATAGATCCTTCAGGGTTTCCACCACA
The DNA here is from genome assembly GCF_032884065.1 of Artemia franciscana. Lineage (NCBI taxonomy): Eukaryota > Metazoa > Arthropoda > Branchiopoda > Anostraca > Artemiidae > Artemia > Artemia franciscana. Next base: position 19,102,161 of record NC_088883.1, on the reverse strand, counting down.
CGTGCTACAACTAAAAATAGGCGTACCAATAATACTTTTAAGAAATATCAACCCACCAAAGCTTTGCAATAGCACGCGACTTGCCGTAAAAAAACAATGGAAAACCTAATATAGGCCACAATCTTGACAGGGCCTTTTGAGGGTGAGGCTGTTCTTATTCCTCGCATTCCCATGATTCCAACGGATCTGCCTTTTCAATTTAAAAGATTGGAATTCCCAATTCGATTAGCATTTGCAATCACCATTAACAAAGCTCAACGTCAATCATTAGAAAAATGTGGTATAGATCTTAATACTGATTGTTTTTCCCATGGACAATTGTACGTTGCATGTTCGAGGGTCGGTAAACCTGACAATCTATTTATATGCAGCGACAATTGGACAGCGAAGAATGTTGTATATTCGCAAGTTTTACGCAGTTAATTTGTATTGTATCTATCTATCTATCTATCTATATAAAAACGAGTTGTGTGTATGCATGTTTGTTTGTTTGTAAAAAGAGCGTTTGCATATGACGTCATTATTAGTATATACGGCTTTGTATATGCACAGACAATGGGAAAGCCAAGAATGTTGTATATTCGCAATTTTTACGTAGTTTGAAACACATATATAAATCTATCTATATTCATAGGTGGGACACAGGGACACAACTACAATGGCGCGTAAAGACTTACGCGCGCGGGAGGGCTTGGGGGGGCGCGAAGCGCCCCAACAACTAGGTGTTGGGGTGGCGCGAAGCGCCAACCCAACAGCTAGTTATACATAAAAATGCACATTTTTATGCAGAAAGGCAGCAAGTTATTTATTACTAATCAACTACAGCAGGTATATCTATTGCTTTCTTTAACCATCAATAAAGATAAAATGCATACTGAAAACTGAATGCTCTTTGGAAACTTAATTATGAGATGGATATCAACAAAATTCCAACAGGGTTTGTATTTACTTAAGATTTACAAACAAGCATATTGAATGCTTAATTTTGTGATATCCTAATCTCTAAACAGTAAACTAGATTCCTTACATTTCCTAATAGTTTTCCACCAGCTCATTTCAGAAAAATCATTTGTAATGACAATACACCCTTTGCTTGGGTGGCCTGGCCTCTCCAAAATGAAAGACAACTGCTAGTAGGCTAAGTTAGTTCTGCTTGAAATTTGCTATATGAGTTAAGGTGTCACTGAGATGGATTATGTTTTTGCCGCATTTTTAACTGGATTATGAAGCCCATCTCTAAGTTGAACAAAAGATGAAGTTTATCCATCTTTTGTTGGTTTCACAAGGATTTTAGTTGAACTTGAATCCTTGTGAAAATGGCCCCTAAGAAACTTTTATAAGATATTAAAAACTTCAGGGTGAAAAATGAGTTATTAAAGAGGGGGAAGTTACCCTCATTTATGAATCATTTAAGAATTTACTGTAGCTATTAGCCCCTGACAAATCTTGGAAACACAAACTTTACATGTCAAGTATAATAAAACAAAGATGTTATTATCCTTGACATTGCAAGTAACTCAGAATTACAATGGACACCACTAAATTAAGTATTTATGTTTGCACTAATTTGTTGTAAATTCAGAAAAGCAAGTTAATGTTTACATTCCATCAGAAATTTGTAATTTTGCAACAAGCCAACAGCTGCATCCATAACCAAAATGATAAGATGCTTATCAATGCATTTCTGAGGAAACTAAATATTTGATGGGAGAATTTTCTGCAGGAAAAATTCTTCACAAAGAGGAGATTCTTGCTAGGGAAAGTTATGTGATTTGATTTCCCCTCCACAATACTCTGCTCTTTATGCTACAGTTTGACCTTTTGTCTTAATTCTTTAACTCTTGAAACACAAGGGCCATTTGAATAAAATCAGAAACTTAAGTCCTAAAAAACTGTTTCTATGTAATATAAAGAAATAACAAATTATTGGCTTTGGGTGAAACTAATGTTACCAGATAGTACACGAGAAATTGGGTAACATCATTCTTTTCCAAATTGGGTTTTGTTTAAAATAATATGTATTTTTCAAGAAAATCCTGACATTATGGGAATGATGGGAACCATTTCTGGAATTAACATATCAAATAGCATGAAACTTGGCAAAATACTTTACGGAATTTTCAAAACTGTAATTTTGGAGGCCAATGTTATCTATGAGTAAATTTAGTAATGCCAAACCTGAAAAAATTAGTTCCAAGAAATTAGAAGTTTATTCTACAAAGACAGTGATAGGTGATGTAGCCTATATGATTATTTCTGCTATTTAACCAACATTCTTTCTTGGGAAAAAAAGAAAATAACTAAATGAAAACCATAAAATAGCCTAAACTCAAAAACATAGTCAGATAAAGAATATTTCTGCTATTTAACCAGCAAAACAAAATTAGCTAAATAGAAAGCATAAAACAGACCATAGCCAAAAGCCAGGAAGCAAAAAGAGACTTGTTGGTTGTACAGGCTGTCAGGTATTTAGTCAAAATGTTCCTATTGGGTTAGTTGGTCTATACATATGGTAAACTTTTTCTTCAAATATGCACATCAAAATAAAGACTCACAATGATTGTATACAAGATGACATCTTTGTATACAAGATGATTAATAACATCATAATCGCAGGTTACAACAATAAATGACTTTGTAGCAAAACAAAATAATGTATTTTTAAATAAAATCAGAATCCTTTTTTCTTGGTCCTAAACAACTGTTTCTATGTAATAAAAAAAATTACAAATCATTAGTCAACATAATACTTGTCTCCACTCCAACATTCATTTATACATATACCCCACAATAGAGAAAATGGGGTAGGTAAGTAGTAATGCTATTTGGCAGTTGCTGCTAAAGTGTCAGCAGCTTTTGGAATTCTATTTAATTTTGCTATTGGCAGCTTTGGAACTTTTTCCATACCTGAATATACAAGATTGTGTCTAGAAAAATAATAACTTGCAAGATTAAATTGAATATTATATTACAACTTACCACCATTTTTCTACATTTTTATCTGATCCTACATCAGTATCCATTATTTCATCAATAAGCAACTGTAGAACTAAATAATGTTGTGCCATTTCTGATGTACCACTGGCAGAGTTCATTGTATGAAGATTTGAAAAAAGCTGTAAAATCTAAAATTGTTTCTAGCTGAGATAATCTATTGAATTTTTGAAGTTATTTGATATTTAGGATTTTGTAAGATATCTGTTTCAATAATAGTGAGTGTTTTGAAGAGTATCAAGTATTTGAGATGAAAGGAATGCATACAAAGTCTATAGGTTCAGTTATTTTTGTTTTCTACCTATCAAAAGACTACGGTTTTTGAACATCAGAAGAGAGAAATTTCCCTTCACAGAAAAATCCTAAATCAGCCATTGAATTTTTATGCACCCATCTCTATGCTATATTTTTCATGAATTTTGGAATATTTGATGGAGGCTGTAAAATTTTGTTCCTTTATTGGGCTTTGAATAAATCATTTTTATCTTGGACTGTGGTCTCAAAGAAAGCCTAAATTTAATTAGAAGCAAATACAGTAAACTGAAAACTGTGTTGTGACTACTCTGCTTTATAAAGGTTAAACTTGGTGAACTGAATATTTCAAATATATGTCATCCACTTTACTCTAAATTAAATCCTGCCTTCAAGTTTCTATTTCTTTCTCTTGTTAAGTTTAGGTTATGGGCCTAAGTATGAGCCTGATTTGGTTATTAAACAATTTTCTGAAAATCATATTGCCCTAACAACAAAATGTTCCATGTTCACAAATTAATGCCCAAGAAAACATTTTTAATTATCATGAAAAATTGGCATTTTTTATATAGCTTATACCTTTGATCTGATACAAGTTTAACCTATTCATAAGCAAATACTATAAAATTACGCAAATAAATAAAAAAACAAATTCCATAAAAAGAAGACATGAAACCCTTACAATTTTCTATGAATAAGCTGAAATCAGTCAAGTATAAAATAAAAGAAAATCTAGGACAAAACCAGTCTTTCTGCTATGCTAATTCACAAATGGCACTAATTTACAAAACTGTAAATGGGAGGGGGAAGGCAATGTATTTTGAAAATCTGAGGAGGGGGGTTCCTTGATGGATGTACCAAAATATATATATTTCAATGAAACTTCCCAAAGTATTTTGCCAAATCTAGGGGAACTCCTTCTCATTTGATGCAGATCCATTATTAAAAAATCATTTAGTAAGCTCAAATACTTTTCAAGATAGCCTAGTGAAAAGGCCATCATTTGGAAATTTTAACTAGCCTAGTCTAAATTCTAACCTTAATAGTTCAACTGAATGTAAGAAAGTGATAGGCCTAAGCCAAAGAGTTTCAATAATCAACACTACTGTATGCTATCTCAGACACTAATGCACTGAAATTAATATAGAAACAGGATATTTAAACCAAATCTAGGTTAATGCCCACAGATTTATTGCAAAATTAATACCTTTCCATCATGAATTTGGCATTAAGTTATTTATGCAGCATTCTGCTTTTCTTTTTGTGAACAATGTAGGTCAATTTTATACAGTGGGTTAAATTTAAGATATAGGTTAGGCTAGCTTAATCAATCAGGAAACAATCCAGAAAAAATAATTCTGATAAAATTCTAGTTTAGCTACTGTTGGATATCTTGGCAAGAGGTTACGTTATTCAAACTATACCCAAGACAAACAAGTTTTAACATGCAACTAGCCTAGAATATCCTATTCATACACCCCTAGAGTGTATCTATTTTTTTTGATTTCAAGATCAGTTTCAAAATATTCTAAGAATTTCCTCTACTGGTCGGTAGCCTTAGCTACAATATTTACAAGGACTTATGCACAGGAAGTTATTCTAAATTAAGACTAAATGAGTCTAAAACAAATGTTTTATCAAAATCTTGGTCGTAATATTTTTTCTATCTGAATAAGACCTTAGTTACTTCAAAAGCCGTTGCTGGTGAATGTAAACTTCAAGTAACTTCTCTAGTTACTTGATTTTTCACCTGGAACACCCTCATTATTTTGAGATTACCATTCTTTTCCCTTGAGACCAGGGGTTACAAAGTAGGTCAAGAAAATCACTTACTGTGATCGTGTCCGAAATCTTAGTTGCGTTTGATTCACTTTTCAAGTTTTATGAAACCAGAGTTGCGTTTGATTTGACTCGAAAAAGTTAACTTAAAAGTTGACTTTTTCCTCTGCTGCCGTTTTATTTAAGGCCTTTTTTTGCGTCAACCAGTTGGTTTAACCAATGACAGTTTTGGTTTAACCAGCTTGTATGTTTCACGCAAAAATGGAAAACAAATACACATGGACCGTGTCCGAAAGCTTATTTCACAAAGAATGCTGCCAGATACAGGGTTAATTCTGAATACTCAGTCCCAAAGCTGTTTTCGTCATTTGTTCTTTGAAGCTCAAATCTCTACTCAACAGCAACTCAGTAGTAAGAGAAGAAACAGAAATCAACCATCAGATTGAAAACAGCTTCTATGTAGCTCCTAATCACTTTGCTACTGCTGCAAATTAAAGTACTGGACATGCTTTTGCTCTGTCTGATGGAGGAGCAATTTTTCTCTTACAGATAATGCATGCACAATTGTCAAGATTTTGTATAGCTTAGGTCAGACACTGGGTATATCTAGCATTTACCATATTCTTTGGTAGGCCTATGCCTAACAATAAGTAAGGCCCAAGACTTTCTTATGATGTCAATCAAGATTGAAGGTCATCACTAGATTCAAGGATCAAATTTTCTCTGGCCCTTGAAATCTAGTGGTCATGCAAATTGGATGATCATTAGATTTGTAACATAGTGCATATCCACTTATGCACTAAATATACCTCTAAAGAAAATAAAATGTAAATGTCTCCATAACCTTCTAGACCATATCTAGTAGGCTAATAAAACTGAGATTGTCTGTTGCCAAGCTGCTGCTAAGAATCAGAAACACAAAGAATTCAGAATAGAAAGCTGTTGTTTTTATAGGCATTGATTATTTAGACCAATAAGATCTGTCATATATTTCACCACCTTTTAGCTGAATTCTTATGTTTTGCATTTACTTTGCTAAAAAGTTGTCTTAAAAAGTGCCAAGTTTAGAGAGTTATGTTAATAGGCTATTTTTCTTGCTGATCAGAGCAATTGTCTTTACAATTCTTTCTGTTAAAAGCATTTCAGAGTTTATAAGTGCACCATGGGCATATTGCAGTCTCAAATTAGCTTGTGGAAAACAAATAGGAAATATAATTTTTCTTATTTTGCATTTTTTCAAGACTAGAATATCACAAAACTAAGCTTTTATATTGCTTATTGTATCTTAAGTAAATACAATTCCTGATGGAGTTTTGTTGATACCTGTCTTAAATTTACTTTGTTTAAATAAAATGTATATTGTTTATGGGCAGCAACTATGACTTGAGTTTTTTTTTCAATATTTTCCTTTTTCAAACAATTGTTGTTCTGTGGTCACATTTGTGTTATTTCCTAAGTGGCTGGCTCTCTAGCTTGAGAATCCCTGTCCAAAGGGCACAGGTTTAATTTTTGGCATTACCTGTTTATTTGGTTTTGGACAGGGATCAGTGATGTGACTCTGTCAGCTTGGCTAGAATTGGCCCAACTTTAAAAGGTTACCTAAAGAAATGTGGGGCAGGAAGGGCATACAAAAGCATAGGATGGCTGGCCCCTAGCTTCCTATTGTACTTCCTGGCTAAAGGAACACCTGGTCCTTTACTGGCCTACTGACTTGGCCACATAAGCTTTCTTTTAAACTTATTAAACATAAGTACAAATTTATTTAAAGATTAAAAAACAATCATTTAGAATTCAAACAAGACAAATAAATAAATAAAAGTATCCCTTTATAACAATTTAATGAATTGTCACAAATGTAGCTCACTCTTAAGATTGAAATGAACAAAGCTTCAATTATGAATCTTTTTTTTTTAAGAGACTGAAGGGGCAAACCTTCAAGCTTTGACAAATTCAATCTTAATTTTGGGCTCTTTTCAATGGGAACTTTCTTTGGATTTTTTTTTACCAACTAAAAACAGTGGGGAAAGCATCAGGTATAAGTGACTTAAGAGACTTGACAACATTTAGAAAAAGCTACATGCAACCTGATCTAAATAAGGATACTATTGTAGAGTATCAAAGAGAAGTCTACAGGTATATTCCAAATACAGAAAAGGCATATTACAAACAACAAGAACAGGTTCATAGAATACCATTGAAGTGGTAAAGAAACAAGAAAATTGCAAAAATTGAGATTATAAGATTAACAAGAAACTATGAAAATCGCGAGTACAGTACTAGCCTCCTTCCAACAGGACAAATAAGGGGATTCACACCCCAAAGCTCTGACTATTTTCAATCACACCTTTAGGAGCCAAAAAAAAAATTAAATACATTTTTTCACATATGTCAAATATGACAGTTGACTCAGGAGTTCAGGGTCAGGGATTCAGCACTCTGTGGTGCCACACATGGAAGGACCTTTGCTGTCATAAGCATTGTTAATCCTAGCACACACCCACACACAAATATAACATTCTGTAAAATCTTAAACAGCAAAAATAAAAGACTTTTTTTATTTTTGATAATATTATTTGAAAAAGGACACTACAAGGCAAATATCAGGTTCATCAGCATGCTAAATTTGATGTGTCAATGATAAGATCTGTTAAATTTTTTCTCGGATCAAATGTGTTAGCTATAGCTAACACAGACATTGCAATATCTATTTGTCCATCCATCTCTTTGATTGAGATTCTGAGACTATGACCCTAAGTCAAAAAGGCTAAGACTTTTAAAGTTTTTTTCATTGACCTTAGGTCAAATAGGGAAAGAGGAGGGGGTTCTTTAAACAAAAAGTAGAATTTTTTGTTGATTTGCTGAGGTTAGTGAAAGGAGTATCAAATTTAAATGAAAGATGGAATAAATGTACATAGCAAAATATCACCAAATTGGATCCTACTAGAATTTATCAGATTTGTTTAATAAAATTTCAAGCATAGGTAAGGTGCTGTCTCTGATATTTGACCAAGTGTAAAAAAAAAATCGTTTAGACCAAAAAGCTTCAAAATAAATTTGTTTCTGATACACAATATAGTTAAATATATGTAGTTAAAGGAAAAGCTACCATATTTTTCATCCCTGAGAAATTAGTCTAAAGCCCTGTCCTGATTAGAAGAGGTAGCTCACACAAGGTTACTTAAACATAATTCTAAAGGAGCTAGACAATGGTTAAAATGCTAATACTGCACTGATACTTAGTGAATTATACTGCTATTTCAGCTTATTTGCATTGTGATGTTAACAATGGGTTTGCAGCTTTAATGTGATGATTACTTGAAGACAGGATTATCACCCTATTTAGAGCAGATCAATTTTACTTGAAAGAAAATCACTTGGTAAAATTCTAGTTGATTGACTTCTTGCTATCTCAAAAAGGGGTTATGTTAGGAAAATGAAACTTCCAGTGATGCATCTACAGGCTAAAGTATGTCCTGGGAAGGTATTTTGAAGTGCTTACCTCTACTCCTTCTCTGTCTAGAGGGCCCTGACCTTTGACGATCTTCAAAATATCTATATATATATATATAAATAAGTTGTCTGTGTGTGTGTGTGTCGAGTGACGTCATGTTTGTCGACTGACGTCATTATAAGGATTGAGCTAACTGTGTCATGAAGTTGTTTGTCGACTGACTTCATGTTTGCCAACTGATGAAACATACCGGGACACAGGGAATATAAATGACCACCGGGAACCTTAAAGAGAAATTACAGACTGGGACACCCGGACACAAATCATGACCGGGACAAAGGGAATATAAATGACGACCAGGACAATGGGACATAACTACAACAGGGACGATGGGGGCACAGGCGGGATATATAAATGACGACCGGGACACAGGAATTGTTTGAATAGAAATTACAGACCGGGACACAAATGACTACCAGGACACAGGGAATATAAATGACGACCGGGACACTCAAAGAGAAATTACAAACTGGGATACCGGGACACAAATGACGACTGGGACACAGGGAATATAAATGACGACCGGGACAACTCATTAGAATAATGAGGTATAGATCTGAATACGGATTATTTTTCCCATGGACAATTATATGTTGCATGTTCAAGAGTCAGTAAACCTGACAATCTATTTATATGCACAGACAATGAGACAGTGAAGAATGTTGTATATTCGCATGTTTTACGTAGTTAAATATATATATATATATATATATATATATATATATATATATATATATCTATTCACAGGTGGGACACAGGGACACAACTACAATGGCGAGTAACTAATATGGCACGTAACGACTTACACGCGCGGGGGGGGGGCTTGGGGGGTAAGAAGCGCCCCACAAACTAGGTGTTGGGGTGGCGCAAAGCGCCACCCCAACAGCTAGTTTGCTATAAAAGTGAAATACTGCAAAATAGATCTTCTGCTTGAATTAAGTACAACAAAATTGTTTTCAGCTTCACAACTTTGCTCAATCCAAATTTATAAGGTTTTAAAGATATGCCAATACATTTCCTAAATTTTGAAGAAGAAAAAAATATTGATATGGCTCAGAATTCTACTCATAACAGGAATTGCATTTTCAGAACTAAAGGCAGAGAAAAAGCAACTGGTAACTAAAAATTAAGATAAAATGTTGTTTTGTCAAAATTTCAATTTTGACAAAACTGTTAAAACTGTCAAACCTGTCATGTAGGCAAACTTCAGGGCTCTCTAGAGGGAGGAGTGGAGGTGGGTACTCTAGAATTCCTTCCCAGGATATACTTTAGCCTGTAGACCCACCCCTGAGAGATTCATTTTCCTAACCTTACCCCTCTGTGAGATAACAAGAAGTCACTCAACTAGAATATTATCAATCACTTTATTAAACAACTATCAACAACTGCTGATAAGCTATCAGTCTGCTTAAAGATAACCTTTACCAGGGCATGAGAAATTTTATGTTTTCTCTTTGTTTAAAACAGCTTAATTTTATTGCTTCAAGAATAACAAGACAAGAAGTCAATGATCATTGTATTTAGCAGTTATCATAAAATTAAAGCTCTATGATCAATGAGCAAGGTAAAGATCTACATCCTTAATGATAATAATCTAAAAGCTACTGATCACAAATGATTATTTTTTTAACTGAGATATTCTTAGCCACTTACATTGGAAGTTTTTTTTTTATCACACATTTCTGGAATTTGAAATCTCTCTGGAAACAGATCTTTCTTCCTTATGCTCTGGTCTTCCTTATGCTTTGGATATGGATCGCCACTATCTTTCTTTAGTTTCTTCTGAAAAACCTCAGATAAATGCTGCAATTTCGTAGAATCTTTCGTAGGGTTTTTTGACGTCATAACCTGCGATAATTACAGATGAAATTCTAGTCCGGATTGAGAATTCTTCGAAGAATTCCAGACGGATGCGAAATTAATTCTGCATACTTGAGCTTTCGGACACACTCATGGTTGAGCTCAAACAAAACTGCTTCGCAAAAACACTCTTTACTTGTCGGATTGGGCAAAAAATTTCAAACATAAAACATCCGTAAAGTATTAAGAGTGTCATCGAGGACCTGAGTGACCATGTAGTCAAGAGGGGTCCGAAATTCATCTCATCATCATTAAGAGTGTCATTCTATTATAATTTAATGATTTAGCACTGGCTTAATTTCCTCCGGATTTGACATATTTCACATTAATTTGAGGTCAGAGTGAATTGAAAAATGATCTAGCATACTCTCTGGTATATTTGAAGAGATAGGAAGGGTCTGAATTAGTGGAATCTTTGGTTAAATTGTTCAGGTAATATATTGGAAAATGTTGTATTCATACTGTAAAAGCAAAATCATCTATAAAAAGTCCTAAATGATAAGACTTTAGCGATGTTGAGCTACCCTAAACAGAGGATAAAATTCTAGTTTGACTTCTTTTTGTTTTGATTTGGAATTCTACTAGCCTACCAGGCTATAGATTAAATTTCCAGTCAAATTCCAGTTTAGCTACTTTTTGCTATCTTTGAATGGGGTTATGTTAGGAGAATGAAACTTTCAGTGATTAATCCATAGCTAAAAACATACTCTGAGAAGCTATTGCTAAGCTTATGTGATAACCCTCTTCTGTTTTTAAGTCTGGGAATTTTGCATACTTGACTGGTCTGTAACTATTAAGATTTTGGTAAAACAACATCTTACCTTAATTTTCAGCAAGCAGTTTCCGTTTCTCTGGTTTTAGCTCTGAAAAATGCAATTCTTGTAATTTGAGTAGAATTTTAAGCCATATCAGTGTTTCATATTTAAATTTAGGGAAATGTATTTCCTGAAAGTTTCCAAATCTTGGAAACTTCATAATTTGAAATTGAGCAAAGTTATGACACTAGAAACGCTTTTTTCTTGTTATTTAAGTAGAAGATTTATTTTGCAAGGGTTTCACTTTTATAACACAAGCATTTTTAAGGTTGTGGACCAAATTTTGAGATTTCCAACTGTCATCATCACTAACCAGCAATTCTACAGGATTTAATCCTTATTTCATTAGGCAATGCTATTTAAGGTAATTTAAGGCAAACATTTAATGGGAGAGAGAAAGAGTAGAGTTAGATGCTCCAAAACACTTTCCCATGATATAGTTTAGTCTCTAGACCCATCCCTAAAAGTTTCATTTTCTTAACCTAAACCTTTTTCAAGATAATACAAATTTATCTAAACTAGAATTTTATCAAACAGAAGTTTAACCTAATAATTTGTAATAACATATTGTTCAGGCTAGCCTTTGCAATCCCTACAAATTTTGACTCTTCACAATAAAGCACTATTATAGGCTTAGCCTAACAAAAGAACAGTAGGCCTACCTAACTGATTTGAAAGCAAAATCTTATATATATATATAAAGACCAAAAATTCCATTTGATTATCAATATCTTACTCAAAACAGAGGAACCCTGAATTCAGAGAGCAATAGTTATCTAGAATTTTATTTAGCTTAGAAACAGAGAAGTTGTTTTGAAGTCAAGTTATAATGTCATTCTCTGGTCCTAACACTTCTTAACCAACATGTCTGTAATATAACGATCTAATAGCTCTTTTATAACCTAAAGCACAGCTATTTGTTAGAATTAACTCAAATGTAATGAAATCATAAAAAATTAAGTGCAGTTCTATAATCAAAAGAAAACAGCAAACTGCTTAATCTTAATAAAAAAAAAAAATCCAAAGAAAGTCCCCTTTGAAAAGATAGGAGCCACAAAGTGAGATTGTATTTGTCAAAGCTTGGAGGTTTGTCCCTTCTGTCTGTTTAAACAAAACAGATTCTTAATTGAAGCTTTGTTCATTTCTATCTTAAGGGTGCACAACAATTATGATATAAGGTACTTTTCTTTATTCAATTTTCTTCTTTGTTTTCTAAAAGACTTTTTTTTTTTTAATCTAGATGTTTAATAAATTGCTAATTTTTACCAGAAGTTCATTTGATCTACTTTGAAATCCCTGGTCTTAAAATTACATTTGAGTTTGTTAAAGCTAGGAGTCATAGACCTTGTGTTTATTTCAAGAAAGTGAATAAACATCAGTAATTTGTATTGCACTAAAACCCTAGGGCCATGACAATTCAAAACAAAAGAGAAACTTCACTTTAGAATATTCAACGTTGTCTAACATAACAGAACCAAAGAAAAAAAATTACAAAATTTTACTTCTGCATTCTACTGTCAACGTGAGAAGTTGTCCAAAATTTTAAAATCTTGCAAAACCTTCATCCCTCATCACATTCACCAGCCATCTCTCATCAAACCTACACTTCATTTCTCATCTCACGCAATTCTACAAATGCATCAAATGACCCACTCTCTCATTAGTACTTCCATAGATATGGTCAAAGTAAGAACCATCTTGCTTACATTTTATTATATCTAGAAGTTTTCTCTAGCTAAGTCAGTACTTAAATATTTTGTACACCTTTGTAAACAACCTTAAAATGGTAAAATAGGTTGGATTATCCAAATTTTTAGTTACCACAATATATTTAGTGTATCATTAGTGTAATATAAAGGGCGGCCAATAGTAAAGGACCTGAATAAATATTTTAAGGTAATTAAAAAGGTTTATTACTCAAAAACTTTATAAAACTAAAAGGGACTTCTTAGTGATTGATTACTTTAAAATATCTACATTATACACAACAATAAACCTTTGCTATAAAGGGAAAGTCAGTAAGGCCCAAAAACTATTCAATACTAATTGTGCTTTGAGACAGTTAGCTGATTGTCTAAATGATTTTAGATAGTAATGAAGATAAAATGTGGGCAAACTCAACACCAATATGCAAGTAAGTAAGTATGGCAGCACTGACACATCAAGGTCTAAACTGGCAGTGCTAATTTCCACTTTGTGACCCTTTGGCCAAGAATTGCAATTAAGGGCTGGGGGCCAGAAATACTGTGCTTTTGTACACCCTCCCTGCTTACCTTTTGCATATTTCTCCATTTGCCTATTTAGAGCTGGTTTAAATCTGTCTAACATCACTGATCCCCATTTAAAACAAATAAACTGGCAATACCAGGAATCAAACCTGTACCCCATGGACAAAGGATTTCTTACTAAGAGTGCTTTCCACTTAGCCAAGAACATTATTATGACCAGAGTAAAACAACTATTAAAAAAAAAAATATTGAAAAAAAAACAAGATGGATTTACAGCCATTTTCACTAATCTTCAATACACATTGTATTTTACTTAGACAAGTTATTTTAAGGCAGGTGTCAACAAAGCTCCAGCAGGGATTGCTTTACTTAAGATGCAAACTAGCATGGTGAATGCTTAGCTGGTAAAAACCAAATACACTAGCAATGCCAGTAATTATACCTATACCCCTTGGACAAAGGATTCCCAAACCAGAGTGCCAACAACTTAGCAAGGAACACAAATGTGGCCAGAGAACTATTATTTGAAAAAAGAAATATTGAAAAAAACTCAATTCCTGTTTGTTGCCATTTTCTCTACTGTCCCATAAACAATATATTTTATTTAGACAAATTAATTTTAAGACAGGTATCAACAAAACTCCATCAGGGATTGTATTTACTTAAGATACAACAAGCAATGTGATTGCATAGCTTTGTGATATTCTAGTCTTAAATAATGATAAAAAAAGCAAATTTACATTTGCTATTTGTTTTCCAAACCATTTGCAACAGCAATACGCCCATGGTTAGATTAGTGTCTATCCAAAATGCTTTACAACAGAAGGGACACATTTCTTGCAAAGCAAATACTTAGCTTTAATGCTATTCTGTGTCATCTCTAAAAAATGAAACTGTATCAGGTGTATTTTGATATAAGATACTTCTAAGACTTTTAGCAAGGAGGCAGGCATTTCTTCACAATTTACACAATGTGTAAAAGAGCACCAGGGGGTGAGATTAGAAAAAAACTTTCAGGGATGGGTCTAAAGGCTAAAGTATGTTCTGGGAAGGTCTGCTTACATGGAGTACAAAGAAACTATTTCACAGCTTTCCTCAATCCACTTTATAAGGTTTTAAAGATATGCAAATACATTTCCTAAATTTTGAAAAAAAAATATTTATATGGCTTAAAATGCTACTCAAATAAAAGGAATTACATTTTAAGAGCTAAAGCCAGAGTAAAAGAAACTGATAATTGAAAATTAAGGTAAATCTTGTTTTGTCAAAATTTCAATAGTACAGGTTTTGAGTAAGTATACCTTTTGAGTAAGCAATTATCTAAGACTTAGAATTCAGAAAAGGGTTGACATAGAAGCTTGGCAGTACCTTCCCAGAGTATGTTTTTGACCCTGGATTAATTACTGAGTTTCATTCTTGTAACCTATTCCCTTTCCAAGATAGTGAAAATTAGCTAAACTAGAATTTTTTGCTTTGGATTCATTACTGGAAGTTCTATTTTCCTGACCAAGCCCATTTCTAAGATAACAAGCAGTAGTCAAACTAGAGTTTGACCTGAAAATTTATCCATGGCCCTATAGGGTAAGGCTGAAATGTAAAGAGTTCTGACAAAGATGCAACACATCTTGAAGCATCTAGTAAGAATAGTAATTGGATTAACAATGCTTTATAACCACTAGGGTCTTGCTTCATCAAGGTTTTATCTCTGACCCCAAATTACCAAGCTAAGGTCAAGCCTAGGGCATCAAAAGGATGAAACAAAGGTTTCCAAGTATCTACATAAGTTTTCAAAAGCAAATTCAAACTCTTGATTTCCTGTCTTAAGGCCTATGTGAATCAAATTGCAGGATATAACCCAACACTTATCCAAATAGCCCTAATACAAAAAAACAAAATTAAACCTTACTTTTGGGTGGCTAGAATTCTATTTGTCAGCTTATAATTCTTATTTTATATAGACTTATTTATAGCCTACAAATTCTTCTTTTCGAAATCTAAGCCTGAAAAGGTCAACCAACAATTATGAATGGTAGAACCCTAAGGTTAAACACAATGACAGTTCTGGTTAAATTAGAGTTCAACCAGTCAATTGTTTCATGCAAAATCACTTTTCATGACAACCTGGTTTGTCACTGCAGTCTTGCCATAGGGTGCGTTTGTTTATTTGTCTGATTACTAATCTGATTAATCCAAGCGTTTTTTGAGACACATATGACATCAGAGGCTAGTCAGATTATCCCCTCAAATGCTCAGGATTATTTGTCCGCAGGCTGGCACTTTATAACCCCCAAATAAAAAAATTATTTGAGGATTGTGACGTCAATGCTATATATTTTTTTAAATGGACAAACATGTGAAATTGTTAAGTCTAGAGAAAAGACAAGGAAACTGTAAATAATAGAAATAATCTTAGCTTTTCAGTGACCTGTAAGTAATATTATGCATATTCCTTAGTATCTAAAGGGTTTTTGGTGTTCTAGGCCTGTCTTTATAGGCTAAGCTTCATAAGGAGTCAGAAGAAAAGTATTTTTTGTTATTAAAAAGGTTGATTCTTAGGGAGGCAGCTATCACATTGGTGAGTTAGTCAAATGTTATTATATCAAACAGGCCTAGTTTCTAAACCATCCTATAATTTTTAGTTGAAAAAAATTTAGAACAATTAGGCCAATACCTATAGCCTTTTATATAGTCTATATTTGTTGAGATTGCTATTTAAACTGGATTTTTAAGATAAAGTAGGGGTAAAATTTTACTTTAGCTACTTTGGGCTATCTTTGAAAGAGGTTAGGCTAGGAAAATGAAACTTTCAGGGATGTGTCTACAGGCTAAAGTATGTCCCAGGAAGGTATTTTGAAGTACCTACTTCTACTTCTTTTCCCTCTAAAGGGTCCTGAAATTTTTGGGTTCCTTATTTTTGGTTATCAGTTTCTTTTTCTCTGGCCTTAGTTCTTAATTATTCTGGCCTTAGACAACTCCTGTTGATTGAGCAGAACTTTAAGCCATAACACTATTTTTTTCTAATTCTAGAAATAATCTTTTATGCTACCTCATTATAGGTTAAATATATGGCTTATATTATTTACTCTTCATGAATTTTTGTTTTATTTGATTCTATTGATGTCAGTTGCTTTCTGTTAAAAATACATTTATTTTTTTACATCAAGCTTCATTTCACAGATTCAACTGAAAGTATTTGAGGCATCTTACATCAAAATTCATTTGACACATTTTAATGGTTTTTTTTTTAGATGACATAGGACACCATTAAAGTTTTGCATTTGCTTTGCTAAAAATTGTCTAAAAAAGTGCCAAGTTTAGAGAGTTATGTTAATATTTTTCTTGCTGATGAGTATAATTGTTTTTAAAATTCCTTCTGTTTAAAGCACACAACAATGCATAACACAACAATAACAAATCCATGCGGCTGCATAAATTTGAACCGTGGATATATATGTATTAAACTGTGAGATAAAACTGTTTTTCTTTGTTTCTTGCATTTTCCCTGGTCTTGTGTTACCCTAGGTGTTGATTTAAGGGACCTACCTCAGTGCTGTGATTGATATATTTAGACTTTGTGCAATTCATTTTAATGAATTGCACAAAGAGTGAATTGCACTATGAATTGCACTATGAATGAATTGCACTGGAGAATTAATTAAATTCTCCAGGGAATTGCACATCTTCCCGTTCTTCATTATTTACCTATACAGTGTTGCCGGTTTAAATTTGCGAAGTATCTGTTTTTGATAAAGCCACAGATTACGTAAGCTGAATCGTTTATCTCCTGCAATTGGGGAAACCTGT
Source organism: Artemia franciscana (assembly GCF_032884065.1). NCBI lineage: Eukaryota > Metazoa > Arthropoda > Branchiopoda > Anostraca > Artemiidae > Artemia > Artemia franciscana. The sequence goes on along the minus strand of NC_088883.1, from coordinate 19,084,918 downwards.
GCAGAAGAGAGCGATAACATACACGAAGAGCCGTATTGGTACCGGCGGGATATCCATCCTTAAACTGCTGGGGATAGGTGATTTGAGTATCTGCGCTTCCCACAGGTCCCCCAAGTTCTGAAAACCCTGTGATAAATTGATATCTGTTGGCTGAAAGCTTTTTTCCCCCGCATTTTTTTCCAGCGCTTTTTTCTCATATCATGCCGCCACCTAGCGAAATTAAGGCCACATCAAGTAGAAGATCAAAAAGGACTCATATAAGTCCAAAAAAAGGATCCGACAATTGTCTTGCCTGCAATATTGCATTAGAAAATAATTCTTATGCCATTCTTTGTGATGGGTGTGACAAGTGGATATGTACCGAGTGTCTAGACATGCCTGAACCTGAATATCTGCTTATCACGAAAATCTCGCGACGTGTAGATATTTGTATCAAATGCCCAGCATGTAAATACGGATCAACATCTGTTAATACTCAAAATCCTAGTGTTGAGAATATCGTAAAAGCTACAATAAATAGCATGAAAAGTGAGATCATTGATAAAATCCCATCTCAAGCGGCCTTTCAAGAAATGGTCCAAGCATCTTTAAAAGACTTGGAAACATCATTAAAAGCTCAAATCTCACAAACTGTCAGTGAGATAAAATCACAAGTGTCAGCACTGGAAACCCGGTCGTCCGAAAAATGCTCACTCTCTGAAATGCGTTCCGAAGTCCAGACGGTAGTTCTTCAAGAGACAACAAGCATCAAAGCCAATCTTACCCAGCATCTTGATAGTGAGATCCAGCGCCACTTTTCTGAAGAAAGGGACAGACAACGTAGAGCCCTTAACATTGTTGCGTTTGGGATCCCTCCGCAACCCAATGACCAACTATTCATCAAGTCTTATATTGATCAAAAGTATAAGCTCAGAGATGTTCACATCAATAATGTGAGAAGACTTCTGATCCCTACTAACTCTCTGCCATCTGCACGCCCTCCTCCTGTCCCAAGCCTGGACATCAAAAGGTCAATCATCAACCACTCCCGCGAGCTCCGCGAGGATATACAATTTCGTGGTGACGCATCCAAGACAGAGAGAAACAAGAAGAAGGCTTTAGTTGAGGAGTTGAAAAGAAGAATAAGCTCAGGTGAGCCCAGCCTCATGATCTTCAGGGGCCAAATCGTTCCAAAAAACGAGGCTGCTCATCGCAGTTGGGAAGCGCCATCCCGGTCCCCTCCAAAGCAATCCACGATGGAAACCTAGTTATATCATCGCATACTCATGTAAATAGTTTTATTTCCCCAGTGCTTCGTTTTGATAAATTGTTAGTTGATATTTCTTGTGAAGCTTCATCCAATCCTTCTCCAAATGTTTCCCATGTCGATTTAAGAGCTATTTCTGCTAATGTTAATTCAAATGTTATATCAGAATTCAGTTGATTCAAGTTTTTCAAGTACTATATCTGATACAAAGCGTTGGGTGGAAGGTTTAGAGTTTATTCAGAATAAAAAAAAAATAAAAAAAAAATCAATCTTTAGAAAAAAGTTTTTCTTATGGAAGCAAACAAACATTTCAAATAAACAAAACTTATTGTTCTCAGTTAAGCAAAATATATTTGCAAAACTATTCTAATTGAAGAAACTAAATTTCAGCTGGGGATGATATTGGAGTCTGGAAGGGGTAAACTGGGGTCTGGAAGGGCCTTTGCCCCCTGTCTGCTCAATGGCATCAGTTCTGTTTTTTCAGCATATCACTAAAATAGCGACGAAGACCACACTGCCTTTCCATAACAAACAAATACAACGTAGGGACAATAGGGAAAATTTTAAGACAGTGGAAATTATTTCTGTAGATATTGCGGCCCTATGTCCAATGGCCGTCTTCAGCACAATACAAGAATAAGAGAGAAACTATATATATATATAAAAGAAATTACATCAAATTGTGAGGATTAAAAACTGAATAATTAAAAACACTTTTTAAACCTTTTTTAAAAATAGCCCTAACATCCTTACTTCAACGAAGTTCAACCAGGACTCAAGAGATGGACAGGACTCTGATGATGGACAATGTTGACTAGACTGGTATAATAAAGGGGGACTGAATTCACATGGATTTACAGGCAAACTAGTAACCAAAACCTAACAGGATAACCCACTTAATGTCTCAAGTGGACTACCATGTTTTAGGTTCAACATATAACCAACAAGTCCCCTGGACACACAGGCAAATGGGGATACCTATAGTTTCTTAAGTGTTTTGGTAAACGGTGTGAGTAGCCATGACTCTCTTATTAGACAAATACTTCTATGTTAGCTTTTACATAGGTATGCCAATCAAGAGTCTCATGCAGGGTGACAAAGTTTTAGAACTGACACATGAGCATTAAGTTGTAGAGAATCACAGGAAAACAAGCATCCAGTCCACTGCCTAAAATCTCAGGTAGATTGACCAAGTTTTAGAACTTAGTTGCTCTAGTTCTTCCTTTTCTAGTGTTCCTGTAAGTATTCTAGTTCTTCCTCTTTGTTTTTCTCCTCTACCTTAGATAACTGTAAGTGGCATATGGGGAAACGGTCTTACCTGCTCAGGAGTTACAGAAAAGACTACAGAAGGCTCTTTAGTTTTGTCAGCACCCTGGTCTGGCTGGGTAAGTTGAGAATGGCTGTCTAGCAATTGACTATCTAAAATTGAAGCAGCAGAAAATTCAGCACAGAAGGAAGTGTTGTAGTCAAATGACCATAGTCCAGGCTTTCTAAAGCCAGCCATAATATTACCCATACTAAACTTCTTATGTTATGGAACATGGCTGAGTTCTATTATTTCACATATGGAGATACATTGCCCTGGACAAAGATTCAACCACTCATTAAATTTACTTCTCATCATTATTTGAATTGTCTGTAGAGTTACAAGAGATGCAAGCAGTGAGGTTGGGAGATATTTAAGAATACCTCAAATTCTTTGCAGTAGTTGACTACTTGGATGTCCAAGTGACTGTCATGATTACCTAGCAACAGTAAAGTTGGTCTCTTTTGATGATCTGGTGTGCTTTACAAAAATGTTTCATGGTCTTCACAGAAGATTCAGAATTAATATAACCACTTAGATAAACTAATTCCAAAGTACCCAGGTGACCTATCTTTGTACATCTGTGATTGGAAACCAACCCTTTAACAATAAAAACAGATGTAGCCTACTTGGTTCACATAAACATGTTATGTTTACCTACACGGTATCACATAAAAGATACCATGGTCATGTTTTGAGAATATTTTGCTGATGTTGTCAAGGCCACTTGCCTCTAGTCCTTCTGGGCAAGCACTCTAGGAGTAGGTAATAGAGTTGGGACCGCTGTTTTGTAGATGTGCCAAACATGGTATGGAGGGATTTGGTATTAGGCATAGACTAAGGTAAGGTTAGCAAGTAATCTCCCCATAAACACTTTGTTGGAGCCCTTTAACTTATCTTGACATGTTGCCTTGGAGGATTAGATGGAAATTGCACTGTTCTCACCTCAGGAATGCATTCATCCAGCTCTATTGAAGCTTGTGCCCTTATTTCCTAGGATGAAAAAAGGAAAGAGCATAGAAAAGGCATGATCTTAATTTGCACTTCAGAGCAATAAGGTCCAATGGATCTGTGTTGCTCTGTGAGTAATGATGACTGACATCTGTAACTGATCTGAATCTTGCCAGCAGTATTTCCGGTTCCTGCATGACCACTTGTTATCCAGTGACTTCTTGAAAGTAATAGGTGAAGTTGCTGACACTGTAGACTCAGAGAGGGAATTCTAGTCATTGACAATTCTTTTGGAGAAGAAGTTTTGATACATTCTTGTGTTCATGTGGCATTTAGGACGTTTCTTAGAATGGCCTCTTGTATGGGATTGGTAGGACATATTCAAGTTGAGGAGACTAGATGTGTCAGTAGAGAGTTTATGGGTAAGCAGCATGTCACTTCATCTGCAGCAGTACAGTAGATTGGGTAATTTGAGTTTTTTTTAGTCTTTCATTGTAGAGGAGGTCTTTCAGCCCATTTATAACCTTAGTGGCAAGCCTCTGCACACCCTCAAGAATTCTCATGTTGCCTTTATATTGGGGAGTGGCTATGCAGTTTCCAAAGTCAAGGTTTGGTCTTATGATGACCTTATAAAGAGGTTATCCTATTGACCTGACTTATTAAGTGGTATAGCTTATTCAGTTTATTCATAGGTCAAAAATGTGGACTGCTCTAGGTTTACCTCAACAACAAAGCTGTAACCTATGTTGTTGGGCTAAATACAGAAGCACTGTATTAAATGTGATAATTAGCCTTTGTATCTCCTCTCCTAGGGCTAATTTGACAAAAGGGGGTTGTTCCAGATGCCTTTGAAAAGTTGTCTAGGCCAACCCAAATCAACCCCACACTGACCATTTCTAAAAAATGCTTGAAGAAAACAAAATAGTTAAGGTGGATATAATTTGTGACTATTGTTAGCTAGCAATATGATAAATCCAAGTACTTGCTAAACTTAGATATGTAATCACATAAACAACACACCTATCAAAACTTGTGTATGTTAGTGGAAATATAAAAATAGCTTAAAAAATGATTCAAAGAAAATATCTTTGAGATGTGTGTAAAGAAACTTTTGCACAAAGTTGGCCACTTGTCAATTCTTGGTTGTGGTTTTGGTGGGATTTTTGGCATAAAGCTTGATTCTATAATGGCAGTGTCAAAGCCAACCTGTGTCCTAAACAACCCTGAGCTCCCTTACTAGCCTTGCCTATTAAGTTGTATGATGTTATAACTGATAGTCATATATACTACTTATACAGTCTATATCTGGCCCCATTAGGAGGAAGGGCTGGGTCAAAATTGCAAACATAATGATTAGTGGGTAAAATTCTAGTTAATTGACTTTTTGCTATCTCAGAAAGGGTTTAGGTTAGGGAAATGAAACTTTCAGGGATGAATCTACAGACTAAAGTATGTCCTGGGAAGGTATTTTGAAGCAACTTCCTCCTCTCCTTCTCCTTCTAGAGGGCCCTGACCTTTGATGACCTGTACAAATATGTGTGTTACAAAAGTAAAACCTTGCAAAATAGATCTTCTGCTTAATTAAAGTAGGCTACAACAAAATTGTTTTCAGCTTCATAACTTTGCTCAACTCTATTTTATAAGGTTTTAAAGACATGCAAATACATTTTCTAAATTTTGAAAAAAAAAACACTGATACAGCTCAGAATTCCAGGCTACTCAAATAAAATGAATTGCATTTTCAGAACTAAAGGCAGAGAAAAAAAACTATTAACTGAAAATTAAGGTAAAATGTTGTTTTGTCAAAATTTCAATTCAAAATTTCACCTGACATGTAGGCAAATTTCAGGGCCCTCTAGAGGTAGAAGAAGTGGAGGTAGGTACTTTAAAATATCTTCCTGGGACATAAGCTACCTTAGCCTGTAGATACATCCATGAAAGTTTCATTTTCCTAACCAAATTCTTTCTAAGATAGCAAGAAGTCAATTAAATAGAATTTTACTGATTAGTGGAAATGATAGGCCTATCCATTTTGAAGGATGCATGAAGTGGGGTTGGCTATTCAATTTTAGAGCAAGCAAATTATTTGATAAAACACAATTTTAACAGTATAAATTTGAAATCCACACAGATCAGATCCTAAGGTGGCTCCAAGGTGCAAATTAAGGAACATATAAGCTAGTTTTGGACTGAGCCTTTTAGGATCAATTAGCAAATGAAAACATTTTGTTAAGTTATAGCCTACATCTGCTCTACTAAATTAAGCAAATTCAATTGACTTACCCACTATTCCAATCCTTCTTAAATTACACACGCCTTACAAAGAGACAAAATCAAACTTTGACTAATTCAGAAATCCAGCATTTTTCTTTTTTTAAACTTTCTGCACAACACGCCCTTCGACAATTTCTTCAGCTTCTTTCAAGGACGTTTCTTGTTAGAAATGCTAGGTGTAAGTAAAACAGATGTCATTTCTGTAAAGAAATTATTGAGTTTTGAATGAGCCAACTTCTTGGGTATAGCAGTTTAATGCTAAAAAAATTTGAGAGCAACTAATAAGTCAATGATTATTTGAAACAAAGATAATTTCTCAAACAGTTCCTGGTAAAGAACTGTAAGAAAGGAGCGATGTGGCTCAATAGTAATCGAAACTCTAAGTTACAGAGTTTAGATAACGATAGATACATCAAAAGAATTAAATCTTGATTCAAGAAGACGGAAGAAGACGCAGGAGACGGAAGAAGACGCAGAGACAAGATAAAAAGCATGATGTGCATCTGAAGTCTGACCCATATCAAAACTGTTCTAAGGTCATTTAAACTCTCTGACGGTGCTAATTGTAAAACTATATCTTAAGATATATTATTTCTGTTAGATATTAAAATAATGATAAAGGTATGGTGTAAAAGGAAACGAATAGAAATAAACATAATAAATCCATTTAACCAAATGTAAATTACCGTAATACTTCCTGCTAAGCTTGTATTAGATGAAAATAAGAAACTACTGCACCTTAACACCTCCCTCTTTACGCTATTAAATAGAAAAAAGTTTTTTCAGTTTTTTAACTGAAAGTAAGGAGCGACATTAAAACTTCAACCGAACAGAAATTGCTCCGTATATGAAAGGGGCTTTTACTCCTCTACGCCCCGCTCTTTACGCTAAAGTTTGATTATTTTTCTTAATTCTACTTTTTAAAACAGTAAAAAACTTTCGCGTAAAGAGTGGGGCGTAGAGGAGTAAGCCTCTTTCATATACGGAGTAATTTGTGTTCGTTTTATGTTTTAATATCGCTCCTTACTTTCAGTTAAAAACTTGTTTTTTTATATTTAATTTCTGAATGTTTTTGAATTATTGCATGTTTTGATTTTTGCTCTCCGCACATAAATAATTAAAACAAATTTGTATATTAATTGTTTTTGGCTAAATGGCTTTCTCACAGTTTAAATCGGAAGATTTTGAGAGAAAAAGGAGCGAGGGAGGAGGCCAAGCTGCTCTCTAATTTTTTGATTACTTAAAAAGGCAACTAGAACTTTGAATGTTTTACTAACGCTATCATTAGTAAAAATATATAGGTAACTTATGTAACAAACTTCTATATTCGTATGTTTTATTACGTAAATGAGCCTCGTGAATACCTGGCTCCTTACACTGAAACTTGAATTTTGTCCTAATTGCTTAAGAATGACCACTGAATCACAAAGGTCATGGAATATATAGTTGAAATTACTAAAAATACTTAAGCGTGAAGAGTGAGGTATTACGAACAGGAGAACCCCTCATATGCGTAATAATTTCTGTTCGTTTTAAGTTTTAACGCTGCTCCTTACTTTCAGTTGAAAAAACTTTTCATATTTATTTTTTCATTGTTTTTTTTTAAATAATACTAGAAAGTCCCAAGCCCCCTTCATTGAAATTCTCTTCCCCCTTGACAAATTCCTCCATGGAAAAATCCTCCCGCGTAACCCCCGTCAGCTTCCCCTCCCCCAAACCAAAAAATCCCCCTGAAAACGTTTGTACACTTCCCAATATCCATTAGTATATGCAAACAACGGTCAAAGTTTGACACTTGCAGCCCCTCCCACAGGGACTGTTTGGGAGCAAGTCGTCCCCAAAGACATAGTTATTAGGTTTTTTGACTATGGTGAATAAAATCCCTATCTCAGAATTTCGATCTGGTGACTCCCGTAGAATATTCTGACCGACCGTCACCTGCCACTTTTACAACTATATTCTTTGAGTTGCAAGGAACTTAGAAAGACGTACAGCTTCATGATCTTAGTGGAGATAGTTTCAATAATGTTTTACTTACCTTCTATGAAAATTTGTTTCTCTCAATTTGTTTTTTTGTACTATTGAGACTGTCTGTGCAGGATTTCGTCTCTTGATGATAAGAGCATCGTAAAGTGCTGAAAACTATGTTGTGGTTAAGAGTGGACCCAAGATTGTGAAGAAACTCCATTCCTACTGGAGGTCCCAGGGACTTAATGCTGTCCGTTTCTAAGCCGGCTTAGGAACTTCGGTGCAGACTTGAGAAATTGTGTTGGTCTATCCGAAAAAAAAAAAAAAAAAAAAAAAAAAAAAAAAAAAAAAAAATACGGTGCCAGATAATGGGCCTATTTGCTGAATAGTGAATTTCGAGCTGATGACAGTAGATTATAGAAAAACTAAATGCTTTGTCAGTTTTATGTAGACATTGATTTTCCGTCTTTGGTAATTCAAAACTGCGCGCTATATCGTGAAAAACCACTACATTTGGGAAATATCACTGGCTTCAGAACAAAAATCACTAGCTAGAAGAAAATTACTAGGCAACTTAAAAATTATGAGAACTAGTGATAAATCACTAGGGTTTGCAACCCTGCTAAACCAGCCTAAGTGCTTCGGTGTAGCCTTGATAAGATATGTGATCCTGCACTGGCATAACGGATCATTACTTTTCCTGAGGCCAAAATAATTTCAATGATTTAAAGAACATGAACAATGGAACTTGGGATTTTATGAGGTTAAAAATGACTATCGTAGTTACATTTTGACTGACGAATGAAGATGACTCAAACTGGACTTATTAGGAGTTTCAGAAACTCATATCTCAGGGGTAGGAAGAATAAAATTAGGTGATACGGGATTTGTTTACTCAGGTAGGAAGGATGGGGTATATAGACAAGAAGTAGGGCTCCTATTGAATATGGGAGCTGTTAAGTCTTGTTTAGACTGGGGAGGTATTACTAATAGAATACTAATTGCTCATTAAATGACTAAAAAGTTCACGGTATCCGTTAGAGTAATATCTCCTGTAGAACCGACTGACAGAGATTCTAGTGACTCCCCATAGATTAATTTTACTTACAGTTTACTGTGTTACCACACAGGAGCCAATAGACAGAAACCCAGGTAGAAATATGATGTTTTTACTAGAATATTTTAATGCCCAGGTGAGTAGAAATAGGGATATATGATATCCTAGCCTAGATAAATTTGGTGCAGGAAAAGAAAACAGCAGCCTAATGGCTAAAGACTTCTGCAATTTTACAGGTATACTAATCTTGTTATAACCAATACGGCGTTTGATCATAAAATGGTCCATAAATTAACGTGGTATTCACATGAGGGTAAGACAGCAACCCTTATTAATTATGTTATAGTAAAACGAAAACTGACAGGATCAATACTAATACTGAAGTACTCAAGATCATCATCTACTAGTGTCTAGGGTTAATTTAAAGAGAAAATATCTAAATGGTAACTACTAATCAGGAAGTTATAATGTTGGTAGACTCCAAGATGAGAATTAAAGATAAATCTTCCAGGAGCAGTTGAATACTAAACTAGAGTATTTAATAGAGAGGAGAAGGGGCGTTAACAAGAATTATCTGAGTGATAGATCATATAAAAACAAAAGGAATGTAAGAAAGCGGAGAAAAAATTGAAATACGAACAAAGGAGGTTTGAAGTAGAGGCCATGGATACAATTACCGAAGATCTGAAGGATGCAGACAGCATAATAGTAAAATGTTGCACTAGTATGTTAGTAAATTTAGAGGAAGTAGTCAATCAGAACTTATCCCAATTAAAGATAGGAACGAGACCACAATTAGTGATAAGGAAAAAGTTAAAGAGAGGTGGGCGGAACAGTTTGAAAATCTGCTAAACCAAGATAGATTTGCGCGGAAAGATATATAGGAAAATGAAGAAATGTGTGATATCTTGGATATGAAGGAAGATTTGTTTTGTGAGAAAGAATTAGCAACAGTATTAAAAGGATGAAAAAAAAATATAAGGATCTAGGGGCTGATACTGGGGTAAATAAGTTTCTTAAATATGGTGACTATGGTGAAAAGCTGTAGAAAATTATGAATAAGATTTTTGAAATAGCGGAGGTACCTAAAGATTTTAGGAAAACCTTAATTAAACCACTGTATAAGAAAAGGAATTAGGAATTTAGAAAAAAATTAGGTAGCGAATTGCTTAGAAATATGATACTTTTTAGACTAAGAGGTGTTGTAGACAAAGTTGTAAGAGAAGAGCAGTGCGGTTTTAGAAAAGGTGGAGGTGAAGGTAAAGGTAGAAAAGGTGGAATTTTTCACTTGTAGGTTAATAATTGAGAAGTGCCTTACTTGTCAAACACCTTTGGTCCTCAGTTGTATAGATTATGAGCAAGCGTTCGATTCTTCTGATAGAAGATATTTAGCAAATGTCTTGTCCTTGTGTGGTAAGCCAGGTAATCCGTGTATGGTATACCAGACAAATACATTAAAATGATCAGTGCTATGTACGAGAATAACACTGCTTTGGTTAAGGTAGGAAATCAGGTTAGCAGCTGGTCTTGTATTACTTTTCACCTAAAGGAATAAAACAGGTTTAAAAACAATAGATTGCAGCAGTAGCCAGTAGACACTGTGTTCACGATGTTAGCTAAGATCATATCATCTAACAGAAGAGTTATTTTTGAATTCACTATTCTGTTCAATTTATTCCATTTTTATTTATTCCATTTTATTTATTCCAAATTTTATACAGGCCAATTTTGGCTCTTGAAAGATAAAGATTGAAACCCTTGCGTGATTTTGGTCCAAAAAAGTGAAATACAAAAAAGAACAAAATCAAAAAGTAACAAATAACCTTAAAAAACTGTAAAAAAAAATTATAGGGATACGATGATCATCTTCAATCAGCTGGATAAAGGAAAAACTGAAATTATAATATAAAATCTTTGATTAGTAAAAAAAAAAAAACTTTTGAAGTTCTTTATAATCTTTAGTACATTTGAAAAATATAGGCCCAAAATTTGCTTTTCCAAGTTGTTTTCCTCAAATTCTTTTGAACTCTAAGGTCACTGAATTTTTCTAATTTATTGGTCTTTTATTTCTTGCATGTTTTGAGCGTGAAGTTTTTAAATTGGAGGTTCTCAAGACTGTAACTTTGGGTTAGTTTTATTTGTGAAAGTTCTCTTTAATAAAATTAAGGCTATACTAGGCTTTAATGAGCATATGCAAATATATATTTTACTAGCTGTTGGTGTGGCATTTTCTGATGTTTAATAAAAAAAAACGCTTAGGTTCTGACGTAGTTCCAGTAAGCAAAGTTTTCAATGGCTCTGGTGGTGCAGCCAGTTGAGGAAGTTTAACTTTTCCTGAGGCGAAACACATCTACTCAAGCTATAATCATCGACTGGACTGTACCTGATTCCTTGGCACGCTTACTTTTGGCATTGTCTCTTTGAGTTGCATGCCTATTTTCACGCTGTTCTTGTGATTCCTCGGCATGATTTTTTCCGATAATTTCTCTTTGAGCAGCAAGCCTGTTTTCAAGTTGCTCTTGTGATTACTTGGCACGCTTTCTTTTGGTAATTTCGCTTTGAGCCACAAGCCTGTTTTCACGTAGCACTTGTGATTCCTCGGCATGTTTTTTTTTGGTAATTTCTCTTTGAGCCGCAAGCCGGTTTTCACGTTGTTCTTGTGATTCCTCGGCACGCTTTCTTTTGTTACTTTCTCTTTTAGCCAAGAGCTTTTTGGCATTAGCTCTTTGAGCAGCTTTCTTGGCTTTTTCTTCTGTTATTGTAGGATTTATACTAAAATTTCTCTTTGAATCGCCCCCTTATATACTTATCATGACGTTATATACAAAGCCTTATATACTTATAATGACGTCATATGCGCACAAACACACAAACATACAACTTATTTTTATGTATATAGATATATAATAAAAAAAATATATACAATTTAATGGTTTTATTTTTGAGATTTACATTTGCCTAACTAACGGCTATACTAGAGTTTTACTAAAAATCCACGTACTAATATACTGGTAAAAATGTTAAAAGCAAAAACTTCAAACGTTAAAAACCAAATCAGTACCACTACATAAAAAAGAGTAAAACCAAATAAGGGAAAATAAAAACCTTTTTTCAGATCATCCTCATCTTCATCTTCTTCTAAAAGAGCTTCTTCTTCTTCTGCAGTCATGCCTTCCTCATCTAGCCCTTCAGTGGCGAAACCACCACCTCCTCTGACTTTAGACATTTTCATATCAGCATAGGGGGTAAGGTGTCCCTCTTTATTAAAGGTCCGAGTGAATGCAGATTTCACCTGGGTTAGAAAAATAAAAAATAAGCTGTTCCTTCACCTTCCGTGTTTTTCTCTTTTTTCTTTCGTTTTTCTTATTACTTATATACTTTATTGACTATTTTATCTTTATACTTTTTATATTCTTTTTCCTTTTTTCCTAACCAGCTTATAATGTTTGTTGCAATATGCATAAAAGAAGCTGTTCTTTTTCCTTCCGTGTTTTTCTCTTTTTTCGTTCGTTTTTCTTGGGTAAGAGAAATAACTGAACACACTATGCTCCGATTCCCCCTTTTAGGGCTTCAATGAAAGAAATATTAAGATGAGAAGGCTAAGTTTTACAAATTAAGGATTTTAAGATGCTAATCATTGCACTTTTTGGCAATTGATAACTTAAACGCATGTTCAATCAGCTTTGATATTTCTCTGACGCAAAGTGAATTTGAGTCAGAGAAATATCGTATGCTCTTTAATCGTAAGACTCTTGGATGCTAGTTCTCCTATTCAAGCACCTCAATGGATGAGCCAGGGAGGGGTATCTTCCTAGATTTTGAGCTCCCCTCTGTATTGACACTTTATATGCACACATATAATGTGTACAGCAAATAACACATACTTTTATTAATAAATCGGTCTGTTATGCCTGTCAGAACGCAAACAGCAAAAATAGCACCATCAAATTGTTAAGAAAGAAAGAAAAGCCGCAGCAAACGTCATTTAGAATTGCCTTTTTGTTTGTCTTAGCATATCATATGCAGCGCAATAGCGCTGCCTAAGTAAAGAGCGATGTGGGCGCAATGTATTTTTTTTTTTTTTTAGGCCAGGGCACTATGTATCGAAGGAGTTGTCGTAGAAACTTTGAAAACGGCTTATTTGATTAGGAACCGAAAGGGCTATTGCCCTTTGTAATAGTCGAAAATGATTGGAAAGCAACTAAGCAGCAACACTTTAGCAGACATTTTAGCAGCACAACATGTGTTTTAACAGCTTTTATTTGAGCAAAAAGTATTTTTATGTTTAAAAATGGTATTTTTGGACAAAATCTACCAACAAATTTAAAAGCTGCAAGTAGCATGGTTGCTTTGCTACTCCACCTACTCCATGACAGAGAAGGACATCCTTCCATTGGGACGGGAAAAGGTCGTGAGAAAGGATTCAAAGGAAACAGCAACTTCATAGGAGGTACATTCAAGAGTGAAGCTTTGAGTAGGTTAGGACGGAGGAGTTATTGCGCAGTTGTGTCGGTGTAAATTGGTTCGGCACTACAATGAAATGTAAGCAGTATTAGGAGACAAGCCCGTATCCAGGGGTGGTCAAATTAGACCCCCTCCTTTCAAAAAATTTCAAGCTCATAAAAACGTAACAAAAAAGCATATAAACTAATTTTTGACGAGTTTTTAAAGCTTTTTTCTGTACCCCTCCCCCTAAACAAAAATCTGGATACACAATTGTTCGTAGATATTATCATTTTTTGCAAAGGACAAATATAGAACATCTAAATGAAGAACAAAAGCTAGGTAATGCTGTCAATTTATATTTATATTTATATATATATATATATATATATATATATATATATATATATATATATATATATATATATATATATATATATATATATATATATATATATATATATATATATATATATATATATATATATATATATATATGTTCCCTCAGAAAAAACGTTTTTGCGACAATCAGATATAGTTTGCACCAAAAGGACAAGAAAGGGATATTGTCTTTTTTTCAACAATTTTCAGCTAATATTAATCCTATTTTAAATCTAAGAAAAAAATATACTCTAAATTTCGAAAATGCAATTCACCAGAAGGATAGCCAACTTTCGACTATAGAATAAAAGCAAAAGTGTTGCCTTTCGTTGATACATTAAAACTATAGGATCAAGGCCGTATCCAAGATTTTTCTTCTTTTTTTTTGGGGGGGGGGAGGGGAGGGCTACAATAAAAAATATACAAAATTTTTTCATATAGATTTTTGTTACGTTTTTGCTAGTCGGACAAAAATCCCCCCCCCCCAACACACACTGGATACGGCCTTGCGTAGGAGAGTAGAAAATAACATAAGAAAGTTCAACAATGAACATAAACCTTAAACAATATTGTGTAACATATAACATTATGTTATGCCATATTAATATTAAATTATATAATGGAAACTTATGTTTCAGTTTTTGCAAAATGGTCCGTTGAAGAGGATTTTATGTCATATACAAAGCTAGAATATCTTGATGTGTACCTTTTAGGGTTAAGGTGGCAGAATATTTGAATGTCTCATTATTGATAAACAAAATAAATTGTGATAATGTCTTAAATATTTTAGAAAAAGATTGGGTTCCTGATCTTTAAAGATGAACTATTCGTCTAGCTTTTAGCAACGGCCTATCTCCTATACAAAGGGAAAAAAAAGGGTGGAAATGTATACTGTGGGGCACTTCCAAGGACCCCAGCCCTACATATAAGTAACGTTTAAGCTTCAGGTTCAGGTTAATAATAATAGCAAAAATATGTTTTTATTGAGGAAGGGGAAGGTAGAGTAAAATTGAGAAGTATTGAGGGGAGATGGGGAGTACAAACAGTAAAAAAACAAGTGAGCACTGTGTCCAAAGGTCCCTAGAGTATATCCAAATCATAGCCTTCTTCTTTCTAAAAGTCTAACAACTGATAATTTTCTAACCTTAGCTTCCACTTGGCTCATAGGATCTTTCCTTCCAGGCCAGGTTGTCAAAGATAAAATATCACCCAAATCTTCTCGAATCAAATCATACGATGTCATAGCCTCAACTGACTTTTCTACACCATCTGTACCCTCTTTTATCAGAGGCCTAGTGACTGCGTCCCTTATATACTGAATGTAGTCCAAATTCACTGCTCTTTTGCTACCAGAGATTCTAAAAAGAAATGACAACAACTAAAAAACGCGATAAATTTGAATTTTCTATATTTCAGTATGTTGAGGCTGAGTTCAAACCCTGGGTTTCGTATTACCAAGCTGAGGTTAAACCCACGGTGCCACTACAAGACCCTGAGAATCTCAAAGTCCCTTCCTCGTTTTGGAAGAAAAGTGTACACATCATCATAGCATGAATATCATTTAGGGAGTTAAGGAGGAGTTAGGAGGTTAGGTTAGAGAGGAGTTAGTTAGGGAGGAGGCAAGCAGCCAGCATTTCTAAAAGCCTGAATTCAGGAAAAAAAATTACCTGACATATTCGATCAACATCTTAAATTTAAAGAACTTGAAAAACGCAGGCATTTTCTGTAGTATTCATTATGCTATCTCCGTTAAATACTCCGTGGTTATACATTCAACGTCAATAGTTAACCCGGAAACATTGAAGCTACAGGTCACTACTTTTCCGACAAAAATTTAAGATCTGATCTGAAACGTATTTAGACATTAACCGTAACTGGTTTATGAATCCAATAGGACGTGATCTTCTTTATTCGACCTTCCCTAGAAAGTCATTAGGGAGTAACAATGATAGGGCATGCACACGTTGTGGATGGGCATCTTGAAACCGTCACCGCCCCTTATTCCCGCGTACTTTCCTGGCCAGTACTATTCCTTTATGGATTTATCCTTCTAAATATAAAATTTTATGAATATCCAATTACCCATTCGTAAGTTAAAAATACCTCATTTTCTAATTTTTCCGAATTAACTGTCCCCCCACTCCCCTCCCACAGATGGTAGAATCGGAGAAACGACTATTTCTGATTTAATATGGTTCGGTCTATGATATGCCTGCCAAATTTAATCGTCCTAGCTTATCTGGAAGTGCCCAAACTAGCAAAACCGGGACAGACAGACAGAATTTGTGATCGCTATATGTCACTTGATCGCTATATGACACATCATTACTACCCATGCAAAAAATGATTTTTATTGTTTTTCAAGGTGGGGAACTCAAGTTACTTCAAAGTTTTTAACCATACTGATTCCAATGGTGCAATCTTTATTTTGATTTGACGCCATTTTTGAGGGGTTTCAGGCTCTTTTTCGAAATCACTATAAATTTGTTTTCACGATAAACTTTTACTTTTAAGATATACCGAAATAATAGTTAATATCCCGAATCAATGTCACATGGTCATTTTTTTTCATCATTAGGTATTTTATTTCAAAACGCGCTTTTCAACTTTTGGTTACTATGGGCTGTGGGTTGCTCTTTACTAGGTTGCAGCTACTGCTGCAAACAGAAATTAAAAGTTCTAGTGCCCTTTTTAAGTGACCAAAAAATTTGAGGGCACCTAGGCCCCCTCCCACGCAACTTTTTCCCCAAAGTAACCGGATCAAAATTTTGAGATAGCCATTCTGTTCAGCTTAGTCGAAAACCTAATAACTATGTCTTTGTGGATGACTTAATCCCCACAGTCCCCAGAGGAGGGACTGCAAGTTACAAACTTTGACCATTTTTTACCCATAGTAATGGTTATTAGGAAGTGTACAGACGTTTTCGGGGAGACTTTTCCGCGTTGGGGTGGGAGTGGGTCGGGGGAGAAGGTTACGTGGGAGGATCTTTCCATGGAGGAATTTATCATGAGGGAAGAAAATTTTCATGAAGGGAGGGCAGGATTTTCTAGCATTATTTAAAAAAAAACAATGAGAAAATAAGTAAAAAAAAAAAAAATCACATGGAAGTAATGAGTAGCCTTAAAACTTAAAACGAACATAAAACATTACATGTAAAAGAAGGTTTTCTCCTCCACAATACCTTACTCTTTACGCTTTTAAGTATTTTTAGTAATTTCAACTATTTATTTTACGGCCTTTGTGATTCAGGGGTCATTCTTAAAGATCTGGGATAAAATTCAAGCTTTAGTGCAAAGAGCGATATATTGACGAGGGGGAAAACCCCCTCATTTACATAATACAAAGACACAAATATAGAAGTTCGTTACGTAAGGTAATTCGCAAGGTACGTATGTTTATTACTAACAAAAACGTTCGTAAAAAAATAAAATAAAAAATCGAGTCTCATTTTTAAGTAACCAAAAATTGGATGGCAACTAGGCCTCCTCCCCCGCCCTTTTCTTATCAAAATCATCTGATTAACACTATGAGAAAGCCATTTAGCAAAAAAAGAGACAAATTTCGTTTTAATTATTCATGTGCGGTAAGCCAAAATCAAATTTTGGATTAATTCAAAAACGTTCAGAAATTAAATAAAAAAAAACAAGTTTTTTTTTAAACTGCAAGTAAGTAGCGACATTAAAACTTAAAACGAGCAGAGATTATTCCGTATATGAGAGGTTGACCCCTCCACAACGCCTCGTTCTTTACGTTAAAGTTTTCTACTGTTTTAAAAAGTAGAGCTGTGAGAAAGAGTCAAACTCTAGCGTAGAGAGCGGGGCGTTATGGAGGGGACAACCCCTTTAATATACGGAATAATTTCTCTTCGTTTTAAATTTTAATGTTGCTCCTTACTTGCAAATAAAAAAAAGTTTTTATCTCATTTAATTACTTTTAAGATTAGCCGAAACAATAGAAAACATTCTGTTAATCAAAATTTATGTTATGTCCTGGTCGTCATTTATACTCCCTGTGTCCCGGTGCTTTGTTGATTGCTAATCGAACATTCCTTTTGTCCCGGTCGCTTTCTCTTTGAGTGTCGTCATTTATTTAGATTGTCAGGTTTACCGACTCTTGAACATGCAACATATAATTGTTCATGGGAAAAACAATCCATATTCAGATCTATACCTCATGATTCTAATGATTGCCCTTGAGCTTTGTTAATGGTGATTGCTAATTGAACATTCCCTGTGTCCCGGTCGTCATTTATATTCCCAGTATCCCGGTCGTCATTTGTGTCCTTTTCTTTTTTAGTTCTTTTAGTTTTTACCTTTTTTAGTTTTTTTTAGTTTTTTAGATGAAAATTTTTTTTAGTTTTTTTCCTTTTTTTCTTTTTAGTTTTTTATTGGTTTTTACCTTTTTTTAGCTTTTTCAGATTTTTTCGTTTTTTCTTTTTACCTTTTTTTTTAGTTTTTATCTTTTTTATTTTTTTTATTTTTATTCTTAATTTTATTAGTTTTCTTTTTCTCTTCTATTTTTCAGTTTTTTCCTTTTTTTTAGCTTTTTTTTTAGTTTTTAGTTTTTTTAGTTTTTTAGTTTTTTAGCTTTTTTATTTTTTTTATTAGTTTTTAGTTTTTTTTGTAGTTTTTGCCTTTTTTTAGTTTTTTCAGTTTTTTTTTAGTTTTTAGTGTTTTACCTTTTTTAGCCTAACCAGGATTTGAACCTGGGACCTTCATTCTCCGTTCTGACACCCTCTCTCATCGAGTGACTACTCCAGCATGTTCATTTTGGTGTTTTAAATGGTATATTATTAACCAAATAAATGTGTTTTCCACAGACAGACATACAGACAACTTATTTTTATATATATATATATATATATATATATATATATATATATATATATATATATATATATATATATATATATATATATATATATATATATATATATATATATATATGTATATATATGTGTGTATGTATATATATTTACATATATATATATATATATATATATATATATATATATATATATATATATATATATACATATATATATATATATATATATATATATCTATATATATAAAAATAAGTTGTCTGTCTGTCTGTCTGTGGATCAGGTGACGTCATGCTTCTGTGTTGACTGACGTCATGAAATTAGTTGTCGTCATTTTTGCTTTGACGGTGACGTCATTAATAGTATTTAAGACATGCGTTCACGGAAAAATGTTTAATTGTAAAATGACTGAAGAACCTACAATGGCAACAGCCGAGGAAGCTGCTCAAAGAGTCTATGCCAAAAAACTTGCTGCTGATAGAGAAAGTAAGAAAAGAAAGCGTGCCGAGGAATCACAAGAACAGCAAGAAAACAGGCTTGCGGCTAAAGAACGCAAAACCGCGCAGTTAGATGAAAATCCACCTGGAAAATGAGAGTCAAAACATATCAAAACTGGAAATGATAGCGATGATGATTGGGTTTGGGATTTTGACTTGGATAAGGTCATCAATGCCTACCAGATTTAAGTTAAAAAACAAAGGTTCGGCGATATGTACTTCATAGTGACGCTGAAAAATAAAGAAGAAAAAAAAACCGAAAAAATGTAAAAAACTAAAAAAAAAACTAAAAAGAAAAAACACTCATAGATAAATTACAGACCGGGACACAAATGACGACCGACACGGAGGGAATATAAATGACGACCAGGAACCTCAAAGAAAAATTACAGACTGGGACACCCGGACACAAATCACGACCGGGACACAGGGAATATAAATGCTATTTATATGCACAGACAATGGGACAGCGAAGAATGTTGTATATTCGCATGTTTTACGTAGTTAAAAATATATATTTATATCTATCTCTATTCACAGGTGGGACACAGGGACACAGCTACAATGGCGCGTAACTAATATGGCGCGTAACGACTTACGCGCGCGGGGGGGCTTGGGGGGGCGCGAAGCGCCCCACCAACTAGGTGTTGGGGTGGCGCGAAGCGAGTTGTGTGTATGCGTGTTTGTTTGTTTGTAAAAAGAGCGTTTGCATATGACGTCATTATTAGTACATAAGACTTTGTATATGCACAGACATATAAATATAAATACTATTTATATGCACAGACAATGGGACAGCGAAGAATGTTGTATATTCGCATGTTTTACGTAGTTAAAAATATATATTTATATCTATCTCTATTCACAGGTGGGACACAGGGACACAGCTACAATGGCATGTAACTAATATGGCGCGTAGCGACTTACGCGCGCGGGGGGGGCTTGGGGGGGGGGCGCGAAGCACCCCACCAACAGCTAGTATATATATATATATATATATATATATATATATATATATATATATATATATATATATATATATATATATATATATATATATATATATATATATATATATATATATATATATATATATATATATATATATATATATATATATATATATATATATATAAATATATATATATATATATATATATATATATATATATATATATATATATGATATGAATAAATAATATTATAATAAATTAAAATAAAAGGTTTAATAAAAGAGTGTAAAATAATTAAAGATAAATAAAAAAGTAAAAACTACTCATAAAACCCCCAAAAAATACATCAGGCGATAGTTTGCTGAGCGTCATTGATGGCTTCATCATTCCAATATTCTTAGAGCCTTTTGGCAGTTTAATCCAATTATCAGTTTTTACACTCTTTACACTAGATTTTTCATTCTCTACACTTTTCACAACTCTATCACCATCAACAATTACTGTGCCGAATTTCTATATAATGTTTTCTTCAACCCAAATTGGACTTTATCCTTTGTCCTTTTGAAGTTTGTTTTTTGGTCTTTTTCTTGAGGCCCTTTATAAGGGATTTTTTTGTCATTTAAAATATGGATTTGCTCACTATTACTGTACACAACAGGATTTTGAACTTCTTTAGGACTAAATTCAACTGA
This sequence comes from Artemia franciscana, assembly GCF_032884065.1. Lineage (NCBI taxonomy): Eukaryota > Metazoa > Arthropoda > Branchiopoda > Anostraca > Artemiidae > Artemia > Artemia franciscana. The sequence goes on along the minus strand of NC_088883.1, from coordinate 19,064,324 downwards.
AGGAGGCTAAGGGAGCGCCTGTTCAAAATGAGGTTCATTCACTGTTGTCAAAGTTTGTGACTAAGGTAAATGACCGTCCTTTTTATTGACATTTACTTTCTAACATTTGGTAGTTTGCATTTTCACATTGTTTGGTATAACCTGCACTGGTGAGCCAACACTACTTGGAATCACAACTGGAAGATATTTGTGTAAAATCTACTCATGTGTTTGTGCTGGGAGCGTTAGTCTGAGATGGATGAATGGTAATTTGTGACATTGGACTTTGGTGTGAAGTCCCTACACTCAAAGTAACAGAGGCATGAGATAGTGGCGAAGACCCTGGAGACTGCATTGGGGCATAAGAGCTCACTTGTTGCATTATCTGAAAGGTCAAGTTAAACAGTTCAAAACAAAAATAAAGAAAAAAAAGAAACCAAAAATTTCAAAAAAACAAAACAAAACAATTAGTTTCATTCGACGTTGCACTTTGATCTAGAATGATCTTCCTGAAGAAGTTATCCCTAAAAGTTTTTTCTGTTTGCTCTTTCAAAAGAAGGTTCATTAGTCTCCTAAAACCTTGATAAAGGACTAGTGACAAATATTTAACAATACCTTGGACCGCAAACTAAAAAAAAATAACAATAAAAAAAAATTACATACTATACATACTAAAATCAACCAGAGCTAAGAGCTCATATGGCACTTGGCGAGGCAAGAAGAGCTAAGAGCTAAGAGCTCATATGGCACTTGGCGAGGCAAGAAGAGCTAAGAGCCAAGAGATCATATAGTATGAGCTCTAACAAAATTCTATGAATCAATAGATTGATTTAAAAAGGAATAAGAGGCTTAGTGCCGGTCAGGATTTAAAACAAAAGTTCTGAGTCACGATGTCCTTCTAAATATCAAAATTCATTAAGATTGCCGGTCAATAATATTCCCACGAAACGTTATGAAAAAAGCAGATCAAAGAGTGTTAAAACAAGCTACGGCATTCCCGACAAGCGATGCGTTGGATGATCTACCGGCGTCTCCTTCGAAAAATTGGCGAGCTGGACACCTGTTGAAACGAAGACAATCCCTTGCAATAGGGTGCTGGAACGTCTGTTCGATGAAATGTTTGACGACCCAGACTTTCATAGCTGGTGAAATACATCGCCTAGGCCTCGACATCCTCTGTGTATCAGAGACAAGAATAAATGACACACTAGAAAACCATGAGATAGCAACACCAGATTCAGAGAACTCTTTCTTCTTTTATAACTCAGGACCCAAAGATGGTAGTGGCAGTGCAGGGGTTGGATTTCTCCTTAACATCCAAGCACAAAAAGCTCTAATAGAATGGGAGCCCGTATCATCTCGCCTTGCAAAAGCTAGATTCCGAAGCAAACTGTTTAATGTTACAGTGTTTGCGGTCTACGCACCCACAAGGGTCAGCTCTGAACAAGCAATAGATACGTTTTACGCCGAACTCAACGAAGCTGTAAAAAAGACCCCCAAACGTGACCTCCTCATTATCGGTGGCGACCTCAACACACACGTCGGCAGCAGACAGGCAAACGGCGACAGGAGCCTTGGAATTCACGGGTACGGCGAAAGATGCGAACGAGGAACCAGATTGGTCCAATTCGCCCAAGCAAACAACCTCGTAATAGCAAACACCCTTTTCAGACACAAGCCCTCACACGTCATAACCTGGAGATCCAGAGATGGAAGGACATCTTCCCAGCTGGACTACCTACTCGTGTCGTCACGTTGGAGAAGCTCGATCCAGAACTGCAGAGCCTACAGAGGACCTGACACAGGTTCCAAGGGCGGGTCGGATCATACCTTGGTCAAAATGTCTGTGAAGATCAGGCTAGTGGCTCGTAAACGGAAGGAACCCCCAAAAAGATTTGACGTTGCCCGTCTTAAGGACCCGACAGTAGTAGAACAATTCCGTGTTCAACTTTCAAATCGTTTCACCGCCCTCGAGCATGAACACTCAAATGAGTCTCCTGAGGACGGGAACTCGAGCGGGTCGTCGGTTAACGAAGATTGGCAGAAGTTCCGAAATACACTACAGGAGGTAGCTCTCGAAACTCTTGGAAGAGTGAAGCGAAAGCGAAGACGGTGGATGTCCGAAGAGACCATCCGACTTGCAACGAAGAAAAGTCTGTTACCATCACGCCACTCAGCTGAATTCAAACAGCTACGCAAGCTATGTCACCAGTCGGGCAGAAAAGACAGAAGGAAGTACTGGGAGAATATGGCGGTGGAGATGCAAAAAGCAGCTAGCCTGTCTGATACTAGGAAACTGTATCAGCTGCTTAAAGAGTCCACTGGGAAGAGGTCGAAGAACTCGGCCTCTGTAAGAGACGAACACGGTAACATCCTAACGAGTCGTGACGAAGTCGTTGACCGTTGGAAGCGCCATTTCCAGAAACTCCTAAATCCCCAAGTCGACCCTTCATCACCTGCTCCAAATCTTCAAGTGACCCAACCTCCCCCACCTCCTTCATCAACGCTCATTAACCAATACGCAGGAGTCAAAATAGAGCCCCCTGACGAAGAGGAAATCCTGGCAGCAATAAAGAAGCTGAAGAATCATAAAGCGCCGGGAATTGACGCCATACCAGCAGAAATCTACAAGGCAAGCCCCAGGCTTCTTGCACAGAACCTAGAAAAACTGCTCAAGAAAATTTGGGTACAGGAGGTTCTCCCAGACGATTGGAAAGTTTCAATTATCATCCCCCTGTATAAAAAAGGGGATAAAGCTGAATGCAAGAATTACCGGGGGATATCGCTCATAAGCATCGCTGCCAAAATATTTGCCATGATTTTACTCAACCGCTTCAGCTCAATCAGAAACACGACCACACGCCCAAACCAGGCGGGCTTTCGGCCAGGAATGGGCTGCATTGATCAGCTCTTTACACTCCGGCAAATTCTCGAACACCGCATGAAACACAATCAGATTACTATAGTCGTCTTCATAGATTTTATAACGGCCTTTGACTCGATCGTTAGAGATGGCATATGGGCTGCGATGCAAGAGGACGGCGTCCCTGATAAGCTGATACGCCTTATTCAGGCATACTACCAACACGTTCGTGCCTGTATACAAGCTGATGGAGAGCTGTCCTCCCTCTTCGACATCGATTTCGGGGTGAGACAGGGCTGCATCCTGTCCCCCATCCTCTTCAACTTTGTTATCGATTGGATCATGAAGCGCGCCATGCAATCTGCCAGAGGCGTTGAAGTAAGCCCTGACTTCTCCATCAAAGACCTTGACTACGCGGATGACATTGCCTTGCTAGAAAACGATATAGATCATGCGCAAGCCATGCTGTGTAATGTTGCTGCTACTGCAGATTTGGTTGGGCTGAAGATCAGTAAGGATAAAACCAAAATTCTAACAAATTCTGAGGATGTTCTCATAAATGGCATCTCTCATCTCTATCGACAACCCCCATTTAGAGGTCGTTGACCAGTTCAAGTACCTGGGATTCCTCATCGACATTTCCGGCGGCTGCAGTACGGAAGTCCAGAGCAGAATATCATCAGCATCGATAGTCTTTGCTCAACTTAGGAAGAACCTGTGGAGACAAAGAGACGTCCTACTAAAAACAAAAATCCAGATCTTTGAAGCAACCGTCCGCTCCGTACTCCTTTACGGATGCGAGACATGGCCCGTGAAAGCAGCGGATGTTCATGCTCTCAAAGTATTCGACCACTCCTGCCTGAGACAAATCCTCGGTGTCTCCCTCCGAGACAGAATTAGCAACGTCGAAATTCGTAGACGATGCCACCAGAAGCATGACATTGAAGCCCTAATAAAAAAACGCCGCCTAACTTGGTTTGGCCATGTTTGTCGGAGGTCAGATGACACCCTCACTAAAAAGGCGCTATACTGCAAACCCCTCGCACACTGGAAGAAGAAGCGAGGTGGACAAGTCAAGACCTGGCTTAACACACTCAAGGCGGACCTAGAGCCGATTGGTGGTTTCCGACGACACGGCCGAAGATGGGACAAGCAGTGGCTTGAAATATGTGCACCACACACACACGACCGAGCGGCTTGGCACTCAACCGTCTGCCAGATCATAGCGCCAGGGAGAGCTGAAGAGCTTGTGTCCTGAAACAAGTAAGTAAGTAAGTAAGTAAGATCACCCACTCGTGTTATAAAAAATAATTTTTTTTAATTTTTCCTCTCCCTTTAGCCCCCTAGATGGTCGAATCTGGGAAAACAACTTTATCAAGTCAAAATGTGCAGCTCCCTGACACGCCTACCAATTTTCATCGTCCTAGCACGTCCAGAAGCACCAAACTCGCCAAATCACTGAGCCCCTCCCCCCACTCCTCCAAAGAGAGCGAATCCAGTACAATTCTGTCAATTACGTATCAAGGACATTTGTTTATTCTATCCACCAAACTTCATCCCGATTCCTCCACTCCAAGTGTTTTTCCAAGATTTCCCCCTCCCCCCCCCCAATGTCAAAAGATCTGGTTGGGATTTGAAATAAGAGCTCTGAGACATGAATCCCTTTTAAAAATCAAATTTCATTAAGATCCGATCATCTATACGTAAGATAAAAATACCCAAATTTTCACGTTTTCCAAGAATTCCAATTTCCCCCTCCAGCTCCCCCCAATGTCACAGGATCTGGTCGGACTTTAAAATTAGAACTTTAAAGCACAAGATCCTTCTAAATATCAAATTTCATTAAGATATGGTCACCCTTTCGTAAGTTACAAATACCTCAATTTTCAAAATTACCTCCCCCCCCCAATTCCACCAAAGAGAGCAGATCCGGTCCGGTTGTCAGTCACGTATCTTAGACAGGTTTCTATTCTTCCCATCCAGTTTCATCCCGATCTCACCGCTTCAAGTATTTTCTAAGATTTCCGGTCCCCCAAACTGCCCCCCCCCCCCAATTACGCTTGATCCGGTTGAGATTTAGAATAAGAGATCTGAGTTACGAGGTCCTTCTAAATATGAAGTTTCATGAAGATCCGATCACTCCTTCGTAAGTTAAAAATACGTAATTTGTTCTTATTTTTCAGAATTAACCCCCCCCCCCCATATAGCAGATCCGTTCCAATTATGTAAATCACGTATTTAAGACGTCTGCTTATTTTTCCCACCAAGTTTCATCCCGATCCCTGCAATCTAAAATACGGCTCTTTGCTTTTAAAAACTTCTTCTTTTTTTCTACATTATTATCTGCTAATTTTTTGATTGCCAAAGTTTATTATTGGTTAATATAGTGAATATTTCTCAAGTTTTCATGTCTTTGGCTTAAAAATAAAAATTTTCTATTTTAATCTAGTGCACCAAACTCCTTTCCAGACTAGAATGTGGTAATTTTTTAAGGGGATGGTGGAGACCTCCCTTCACAAGAGTGCAAATTGTCTGGTATTGCAAGTTATTTTCGTGGGCATTAAAGCTTGTTCAAATAAGCAATGCAAAGAACACCCATCTTCAAATTCCCCCGGGACCCTACCCCAAATACTCCCAAAAAAGTTCCACATTCGCCCCATTCCACTTTCAAGAGGACCTTTCAAGGGGCTCTAAAAAAAACTGAAAAAAACTATCCCAATCAAAAACAACTCCTCTCACCTTTGCACCAACTCTGCCTTCATCGAGCCTTGGAATATGCCCACTTTTTTATAAACAGGAAGTGGTGATCAAGTCTCTAAGACGTAAGGACACTCAGATGAGATGACGCCGACTCAGACAAATCTTTATATCGCCAAGATTGTGTTCAAACTAAAGACCCCGAAAATGAAGACAAACCCCTTGATGCCCCTATATGACTCTGATATGCTTGCTCAACCAAAAGTCAAGAGAAAGTTCTTTTTGAATCTCCACAACATGTTTGGGGCTCTTAGCCATCCTGGTGAAGACAGAGAGGTCCAAGAATGTTGCAAGAGGGCTCATTCTAGCAGAAATTTTAAAAGTTGAGGGCACCTAGGCCCCCTTCCATGCTCAATTTTTCCAAAGTCATTGAATTTGGTCATAATAATGGTTATCGGGAAGTATACAGACGTGTTAATATAACATTTTTTCTGGTTGGGGCGAGGGGGAAGGATTTATGCCAGAGGATCTTTCTATGGAGGAATTTATTATGGCTGAAGAGATTTTCCATGAAAGGGACGCCGAATTTTCCCGTATAATTAAAAAAACAACAATGAGGAAGTAAATAAAAAAAAGTTTTTTTCAACTGAAAGTAAGGAGTAACATTAAAACTCAAAACGAACAGAGGTTATTACGTATAGGGGGGAGTTCGTTCGTTCGTACCTTGCTCTTTACGCTAAAGTACTTTTAGTAATTTAAAAGAGCCATTTATTCTAATTAAACGGCCTTTATGATTCAGGGGTCATTCTTAAAGAATTGCAACATTCTAACTGTAATGTAAAGAGCGAGGTATTGACGAGGGGGCGAACTCCCTCATATAGGTAATATAAATATACGAGCATAGATCTTCATTACGCAAGTCAATTTGTAAGTTATGTATATTTATTACTAATAAAAACGTTCTTAAATAAAATTTAAACTTCTAGTGGCCTTTTTAATTAACCAAAAAATTGGAAGGCAGCTAGGCTCCCTCCCCCGCCCCTTGTTTCTCAAAATCGTCCAATCACAACTATGAAAAAGCCCTTTAGTCAAAAATGTAAAATAAACATGCAAATCTTGTTTTCATTTGCTCATGTACAGTGAGCCAAATTCAAAACTTGCATTAATTAAAAAAAGTTCAGAAATCATCTTTTTTTTTTTTTACTGCAAGTAAGGAGTGACATTAAAACTTAAAAATAACAGAAATTATTCTGTATATGAAAAGGGCATTCCCCTCCTCAACACCCTGCTCTTTACGCTAAAGTTTGACTCTTTCTCACTGCACTACTTTTTTAAATAAATAAAAACTTTACCATAAAGAGCAGGGCGTTGAGGAGGGGACAGCCACTTTATATAAGAAACAGCTTCTGTTCGTTTCAAGTTTTAATCTCGCTCCTTACTTGCTGTTAAAAACCTGATTTTTTTTATATTTAATATCCAGAAAGGACATAAAGAACAGGCATTGAGTGGTATGTTCATAGAATTTGTAGGCCAGTAATGAAAAAGTCTCCATCTTTACTGCCCAAATTGCATGTTTTCTATGTGTTTTTCCATTTCTTGATTTTGTTAGCACTGATTCAATTTATAGGTACATGGGTCAAAATAAGAGTGATAAATGGCAAAATGCATAAAAAACATATAATTTGTGCAATATTTTGCACATTAGAGGAGGGGAAAGAATTATATATTTTGCGTTTATCTGATTTAGTTTTCTTTTGTAGTTAGCTTGCCATTAAACAGATATAGCTTATCAAAAATAGCAAAGTTTTCTATATAATCTAGGCTAAGATCTGGTCTCATTAGGAAGAAGGGCTGGGGCAAATTTGCAGGAGCAATGATTAGTGTATTTAGAATCCGATTCCACACTGAATGGCACATGAAGTGGTGTATTCATCTTATAGCAAGCAAATTATTTAAGATAACCAAAATCTACCAGACATTATGAAGTCCTAAGTGTCGAATCCTTCAATGGCTCCAAGCTGTAATTTAAGAAAGACTTAGACAGGTCAAAACCTAAGACTTGGTAAAATTCTAGTTTAGCTACTTTTTTGCTCTTGGAAATGAGTTAGGTTAGATGAATGAAACTTTCAAGAATAGGTCTATAGACTAAAAAATGTCCTGGGAAGGTACTTTGAGGCATCTACCTCCACTCCTTCTCTCTAGAGGCAAGTGACCTTTGATGACCTTTAAAAATCTTTTAGTTATGAAAGTGAAACCTTGCAAAAGAGATCTGCTTAAATAAAATATAATAAAACTATTTTCAGCTTCAAAACTTTGCTCAATCTCAGTTTTTGCAAGCAAATACCAATTTATCCTTCATCTGTGAGAGCTGGGAAGGAGCATAAGGTGCATAAGGAGCATAAGGGGCTGGTGGAATATAAGAGCTTTGCTGTTTTCAGCTGGACATTACAGATTGGTGAAAGTAGAGATGGAAAAGTAGCCATCCCAGAAGATGAGCAGTAATATAGATAAGGGTAAATAAGCAGTACTTCCACTTTTCGATTTCAATTTTCCCTATTTTCATACCAATTTTCCCTAGAAGTCCTCGTGTTTAGGTCTGTTTTCTCCCTATTTCTCTCCCTAGAAAAAAGGATATTTTGGCCTAGATTTCTACAGAATTTACATGAGATCTTTTTACTTCAGATAATGATAATATCTTTACACTAACGAGAATACATACAAAAGTTCAAACTGAGATCTTTTTACTTCAGATAATGATAACATCTTTACACTAACGAGAATACATAAAAAAGTTCAAACAAGTGTCATCTCCAGCACTTCATGGCACGTAGCGTTTGCCTTCGTCTTGAAGCCAGCGACAGCTTTCGGTATACTGACAGTTGATGAAGTTTTATCTTTGTTTTTCAACCAGTAATTGACTCGAATCAGTGAATCTAGGGTGACATTTTCGAGACTATTTCTCATGTCTGTTTTGATCAATTTCAGGAGGCTGAACAAACGTTCAGCTGGAACATTGCTAAAAGGTAACGAGAATATCAGTGAAATGCACTTCCGCCGTTCCGGGTACCTGATTTCGCCACTGCGAGTCTTCAACTTGGGAATCTCCCAAATGAAGCTCAGTGACATCAGTCATTGCCTGTGACCTCCATTCTACGTCCGTTTTCTGGAGGGAACACTTTTCTGTTAGAACAGGAAATCTCACAAATAGTGGCCTTAGAGATCTTGGGTTCAAATTTCTTGCATTCCTTGGTTCAACTAAAGCCAAAATGTCATGAATTTCGTCTTCAGACTTGAACCGGTCTTTGATCTGCTTGATCAGGACTATATAGTAGTTTCGACACGACTGGTAAAAGAGATCAATGTTATCACTTGGCTCTTGAGCATCCTCGAGTTCTTGCATGGAATCGATTACAGCTATTCCAACATATGTCTGGTTAGAGCCAGGTACTCACTTGAAAGGTAAGGATCCAGTTCAGTAAACGAACCAACACTGCGAATATAGTCCAGTTGCATGAAGCTAGACGCAACATCATTCACAAGTTTGCTTACACTAAGCTTCAGAGAGTGAACAAGTGGGAGTTCGGATTGAAAAACTGTATTGAATTCGTTGGAGAGGCCAAGAGAGCAGTCCATGAATTCAAGGTATGACTTTGTCAACTTGCTTTGTAATGTCGACAAGATAAGGTCATTTGTTGCAGTTGGGTCTTCAAACGTTGTTTCTACGAAATACTGAATAAGAGCAACCCGTTGCTCAATAAGCCTCTTCACACAGGCCTGAAGGGATAACCAACGGATCTGTCCCGGAGCAAGAATTCGGTGTGCTTCGTATCGGAAGAACTCCTGAAATTCGGTGAACTTCTCTCGCCTGGAAGCGCATCTGAAAAAGAGGGCATAGATATTTCGCGCCAAGTCTTCAAATGTCTTGGGAAGTGACAAGCATGCATAGGACGAGCATAAGTGAATAAGATGGCATGAGCATTTTACATTCAAGATGTGTGGCACCATGGCTTTCATAAGGGTTGAAGCAGATCCGTTGGCTCCAAACATGACGTTAGTTGTATCTGCACAAAATCCAACAATATTTTGCCAGGGAATCGAGTTTTCCTCAATGACTTGCTTGATGCGGTTAGTCAGGCCCTCAGCCGATCCATCACTACACTTAACCATATCCAATGCTTCGACATGAAGTTTTAGATCTTTCTCGCTAAAAAATAAAACCATGATAACTAGCTGTTTATCAATAGTACTATCAGTGGTTTCGTCAATTATCACAGAAAAAAAAAGTGTTTTTGAGCAACTCGACTAACTGCTTCTGTAGCACCAACGAAAAATTCTGTCGCAAAATATTTGTAGCTTTCTGTTTACCCAATGTGACCCCTGCCAGGGCCTGGTCTTTGGGAAATAATTTTCTGAGGAGAGGAATCAAGCTGTCTGCAAGACGTAATGGCAGATTATATTCTGCCAAAAATATGCAGATCCGCTGTTCAATTTCTTTGGAATGACTGCCTACAGTCAGAAGTTTTTCAATGCTGCCAGACTTCGTCTCGATTTCACTGCTTGCTTTTATATGCTGCTTGGTCAGGACATGCTTCGTCAACTCTGATTTCCCACAATACACATACTTCAAACAGAACTTACAGTATGGTACAGAAGTCTTTTTCTTTGACTTGTTTGACACTCTTTTCTCTATCCAATTTTTTCTCTATCCGCTTGTCAACAAAATTTTGCTCGTATATTTTCTTTTGGGAATTCTGCCCTGAACCCTGCTTTTTTTTGGAGGAGTCACCAGGAAGTGAACTCCAGGAACATCATCATCTTCGTAATCCAGTCGTCTTTCGGGACTAGATCCAATTCTAAGACTATCTTCCTCTGAGTCAGTACACTGGCTTTCAGATGAACTTTGCATGCCAATGATCTCCAGAAAAAGTGTTTTATTAGCAATCAAAACTAGTCTATTTCTATAATTACTTGTACAAGGGTACACAATAATTAGATCTGCTAAACTATGCTCATGGGCATTAAGGTGCATATCCTCAATTAACTTAAATTACCTCATGTATAATTTAAGTTTGCAGTATGGAGTACGGATGGACCAAAAATTTGCAATGGTTGTATTGCACGTTTTTGCAAAAATCAAAACGAAGTATGCCTAGCTTGATAAATGATAATTAATTATTTATTATGTTGTTTGTTGGTTGGTTTAGAAAATGGTTAACCTTTACTACTGCACGCCAGCAAAAACGTAGGTTTTTTCATTAGTGCAGTAGATTTAAATATTAAAGAGTTAAATCGTCTTTATTAATAAAGTAAGTTTAAACTTTAAATGGAAAAAGAAATTTGTGACCCACTTCTTCACTAGAAGATCTTTGCTTTGATGTCTTCTAACCTAGGAGGGACCAACCCAAGCAAAAACAACAAAAAAGAAGTTGTCATATTGCTGCAGTCCAAGGCAAAACAGTAGATTTTACATTATTCCAAATGGCAAGTGGCAGGCAAGTGGACATGAACAAAAGACTAGACTAAATATTGTTGTGTGAATCATCAGATTAAAAATAAGGGTACTCACAGCTAGTTTTAACAGAATGCAGGGTCCTTTATAGACAGTATGGATTGCAACTTTTCTGCAAAAAAGCCACAGTTTGCACCAACACCAGCAACTGTCCCTAAATTTTGACACAGAAGCCACAGTCTGCACATGTTGTATAGGAGGATGACCTTAGGTCAGTGTCTTTCAGGACCGTACTTGGTAGAAATAAGTCTTTCAACTTCCGTAAATGTCTTGTATACTTTCTTCTATGCTCAGATTGTAGCTGGGGCCTTGTTTTTTTTAGCTAAGCAATGGAGAGTGCCATTTTGTGTCAGGGTGAAACATCAACGCCTGCCAATTATCAAGTCAAAAACTGTTCTTTCATGGTTTAAATCATATTTTCTTACTTCATAATTAAATTTAAACCCTTCTGACCTGTTTAAAATTGATGTAGTTAAAAAATCAATTAAAATACTCATTTTTTAAGTAGCAGAATTGCTTTTTCTTTTTTACTCCTAAAGAGGTCAGATGTCATGGACTGTACAATCATAGAAGGGAATGTATAAAACTGAAAGAAAATTTTAGAATTGAAAAATTATAGTTTCTGACTTTTCACCCATCGACCTAAGGTCACCTCCATGAGCAGCTGGTGCTCCCCAGGCTCCCGGCTAAGGCAGCTGGTGCTTTATTTGGATAGTCCCCTGTGGATTTGCAGATAGATGACCACGGGAAAAAGAGGTCACCAGCAGATTGAAAGAGTCCCTAATGCTAAGTGCATAGGAGGCATGCTCCTATTCTACAATTGCTGCCTAACCAATACTCTTTATGTTGGGCAGTTTACACCCAATCAAAGGCATTGCTTAAAAATAAACTAAATACTAGGCTACCTAAACTAAATTACTAAATACCTAATGAATGAAAATCCAAGGGATTAAAGTCGTCCCTTCCAAATGGATGTCATTCCACGCTTTAGCTTTTTTTTAAATTTCGCGCTGATCTTTGTAATATAAGCCAGTGTTGCGACATAAGTATTTTCAAGAAGACTGACCATAATCTCCAATCTATAATAATTTATCAGCCTTCGTTTGAAAAATTCGAATTCTCCCTGAAGATCCCTAAAAACCCTTACTTTACCCCAGATTTCCCTAAATCCCTAGATTCAAAATAAGTGTCCCTAAAAAAAGTGATTTTCCCCTAAAATAGGGTAATCTCCCTAGAAGTGGAAGCCCTGTAAATAAGAGAGAAGTATAAAAGACAGAGAATAAAAAGGATTACGAACCTTTGTGAGGGTTTTATGTTGTGAGGCTCTAATACTAGTTTTAGATGCCCTTTGTCGCTTGAGCCTCGACTCAGTCTGGTGAGTCAACTCCTGATAATAACACAAATAATAACACTATGTTAAATAAAATGATAAATGTGATAATATTTTATGCAATATAATACAATAATAATGTTCTTATTGCAATATCCTTACAATAGATAATAATCATTTCGTGGTAAAGAACTGTAGTATTTGCAGAAACAAACGTACCAATTTTTGATCTGCAAATACACATCCTAAATTAAGAAAGAACCCATTGATAAGGCTTTAAAATCTTCTGAAATAGCAGGAATTGTATTTTCAGAACTAAACCAGAGAAAAGAAACTGATAGCTGAAAATTGAGGCAAAATTTATTTAAATTGCTTTTATATTAAATTTTATTTTTTATTATAAATTGCTTGGCAATACCTTCCCAGGGTATGTTTTTGGCCATGGATTCATTCCTAAGGTTTCATTTTTCTAACCTTACCCCTCTCAGAGATAACAAAAGTAGCTAAACTAGAATTTTCTCATACGTTTTTCAAAGAAAAGTAAATAACCAAATTAAACCGAAAATGAGTAAACATGATTCACAATGAATAGCTGACTTAAACTCAAAATGACCAGAAAATAACGTGAACAGGGTCGATATACTCTGTGCCTTCCAAAGACCTGAAAACAACCCTTATTTCTACCTGAATACATCTGTTTCTCATAATATTGAATATTGCTTGTTGTGGACTGAATATATTTACTGATGGTTATTTTTTGGTAGTTTTCCACTTGGAAAATTATTTCACTTAATTGAAAGCTTTATTTCTCTGAAAGTTTGACCTGAATATCATTGGTCTTTTTGAACACTAACAGGTCAAACATGACTGCTTTCGCAATTACAAATACTATATGTAAACATTGAATAACTTATTGAATAACTTGTGGCTCTTGCCCTGAGGGCTGTAAGGGGTTGACATCCCCAGAAACATTGTCAACATCTCCAAGTACAACAAAATTGTTTCCAGCTTTATAACTTTCCTCAGTCAAAAATTATGACAAAGAATGTAGAGACAAAGAAACTGATAACTAAAAATTCAGGTAAAATATAGTTTTGTCAAAACTTCAATAGGTATAGTAGACCTGTCAAGTAGGCAAATTTTTAAGTGTAGAAATCAATAGAGGGTTAACACGGAAGCTTAGTTAACCTGGGAAGGGTTGACCTTCCCAGAGTATGTTATTGGCCCTGGATTCAATACCAAAAGTTTCATTTTCCAAACCTAGCCCCTTTTCAAGATTAAATATAAAAAAAAAACAAGTTTTTTCAACTGAAAGTAAGGAGCGACATTAAAACTTAAAACGAACGGAAATTACTTCGTATATGAAAGGGGCTGCTTTCTCATCAACGCCCCGCTCTTTACACCAAAGTTTGACTCTTTCTCTCAACTCTTCTTTTTAAAACAGTAAAAAACTTTAGCATAAAGAGCGGGGCGTGGATGAGGAGGCAGCCCCTTTCATATACGAAGTTATTTCTGTTCGTTTTAAGTTTTAATGTCACTCCATACTTTCAGTTGAAAAAACTTGTTTTTTTTTATTTAATTTCTGAACGTTTTTGAATCAATGCATGTTTTGATTTTGGCTCTCTGCAGAGGAATAATTAAAACGAAATTTGTATATTTTTTTATTTTATTTTTGGCTAAATGGCTTTCCCATAATTTTGATTGAAATGATTTTGATAAAAAAAAAAGAGCGGGGGAGGAACCCTAGTTGCCCTCCAATGTTTTGGTTAATTAAAAAGGCAACTAGAACTTTTAATTTTTACGAATCTTTTTATTAGTAAAAGATATAATTCTGTCCCAATTCATTAAGAATGACCCCTGAATCACAAAAGCCGTAGAATAAATAGTTGACATTACTAAAAATACTTTTGCGTAAAGAGCGAGGTATTAGGAGGAGGTGAGCACCTCATATGGGTAATAATTTTTGTTCGTTTTAATTTTTAATGCTGCTCCTTACTTCCAGCTGAAAAAAAACTTTTTCATATTTATTTTTTCATTGTTTTTTTAAGGAATGCTAGTAAATCCTGTGCTCCCTTCATGGAAATTTTCTTCCCCCATGACAAATTCCTCGATGGAAAGCTCCCCCAGAATATCCCCCTCTTCTCAACCCCTCCACCCAACCAAAAAATCCTCCTGAAAACGCCTGTGCAATTCCCAATAACCATTACTATATGTAAGCACTGATCAAAGTTTGTAACTTGTAGCCCCTCCCATGGGGACTCTGGGGGAGTAAGTCGACTCCAAAGACATAGTTATAAGGTTTTTCGACTACGCTAAATAAAATGGCTATCTCAGAATTTTGATCCGTTGACTTTGGGAAAATAATTAGCGTGGGAGGGGGCCTAGGTGACCTCCAATTTTTTTGGTCACTTAAAAAGGGCACTAGAACTTTTCATTTCCGTTAGAATGAGCCCTCTCGCAACATTCTAGGACAACTGGGTCAATACGATCACCCCTGGGAAAAAAAAAATAAACACGCATCTGTGATTTGCCTTCTGGCTAAAAATACAAAATTCCACATTTGTGTAGATAGGGGCTTGAAACTTCTACAGTAGGGTTCTCTGATATCTGAATCTGATGGTGTAATTTTCGTTAAGATTCTATGACTTTTAGGGGGTGTTTCCCCCTGTTTCCTAAAATAAGGCAAATTTTCTCAGGCTCGTAACTTTTGATGGGTGAGACTAAACTCGATGAAGCTTATATATTTGAAATCAGCATTAAAATGCGATTCTTTTGATGTAGCTACTGACATCAAAATTCCATTTTTTAGAGTTTTGGTCACTATTGAGCCGGGTCGCTCCTTACTACAGTTTGTTACCACAAACTGTTTGATAGAAAAAGTAGCTAAACTGGAATTTTACTGAAGCCTTCTGGATCAAAAAGCGAATGAAAAGATGTTGCAAAGTTATAGCCTTTTACTTAGGAGCATCAGCATTAAGAATGCAGATGCTCCTGAACCATGGAGTAAAGTCAAAGAGATTGTTGTATAATCTTGTGGCAAGCATACAACAATTACATGGATCTGTATGCCAAGACCTCTTCCTTTCTCACCCATGATAATAAACTGGTGATCCAAAAAAAGAAAATGCAGTGGAAGCAATATAAAAATATGCAATTACAGGGAAATTAAAATAGATTTAAGCAACTCTGTAATTAGTATGAAGAAGCATTTGAAGATGCTTCCAACTCAAATTCCAAAATATTTTTCAAGTATACTTCCCTGCCAAAAACCCAAAGGCACTCAGTAACAGAGCTTTCTGTTGATGGAGCATTTATTGCCAGGCCTAAAGAAATAGCAGAGTTCAAAAAAGGTCTTCACTACCCCAGATAGATCCACTTCCCAATTCGCCTAAATATACAGTTGATAAGTTAATGTTACCAATTGCTCTCAGTAAAGATGATATTGAGGCTAGACTGAAAAATTTGAACCAGAACAAATCTGTAGGGCCCTAAAAAACATATCCTTGGATATTAAAGAAAGCTCATGCAGAATTGGCCTTGCCTGTCACAGCACTTTTCCAAAAGTCCTATGAAACCTGGATACAAAGTGCCTCAGGATACAGAATGCTAATATTGCCCCTATCCATAAAGGAGGCAGCCAATTAGACCCATCAAATCACCACCCTATTAGCATTACATCTGTTGCTGGGATAATTCTAGAAGGACTAATAAATACTGCCATTGTCAGGACACCACAACTCCAACAATCTTATCACACACAGTCAGCAGGGACTTGGAGGAGGACAATCCATTGATACAAATCTCATAGATGTGTACAATTTTGTCACAGAGCTCCTAGATAGAAGAATCCCAGTAGATCTTATTCTACTAGATTTTGCCAAAGCATGTGACAAAGTATGTTATTGCCAAATATAAATAAAATTAATAGTAATTGGAGTAAGCCAGGAGGATGTTGAGTGGGTGATGGCATTTCTGAAAGATAGAAAACAGAGCAGAAAGGTGCATGGTGGAAATGGTCAGGTATTTTACTTACATAGAGTTGAAGTGGAGAGTGGAGTCACACAGGGAACAACCCTTAATCAAACATTATTTAACATCTATATCATAGATGGCCCACATCTTTGATATAGATGTTATCTATATCAAAGATGTGGGTTGTGGGCATCAGGGCTAATAATTCAGAAATCATCAGCCCTGCAAAAACATCAGAAGAGCAAGCCTTATTACAAGCTGACCAAGACAAACTCTCTGATTGGGTAAAACTCTGGAGGTCACAATCCAATATTAAGAAATGCAGGACAATTCATTTTCGCAGAAACAATTTGAGGGGTCACTATAACATGTGTGGAATAGATGGTGTTGGGCAAATGATTGGTTCCTCCCATGCTGAAATAGACTTGGGGTGGACAATGAATTGAAGTTTGACCAACATGCTCAGTCAGTTGCCTCCAAAGTGCTCCAGACCCTGAGAATTGTAAAAAAAAAAATTCTGCAGTAAGTCAACAAAGGTGATGCAAAGGCTATACGAAAACTGAAATTTTGTATGTGTATGGCAACCCCATTAAATAAAGGTGACATTAAAAAACTAAAGAGTGTCCAAAGGTGAACAACTAAATCAAAAGAGGTTGTAAAAGCCTGGACTACCCATCCCACCTGGAGAAGTTACAAATTATGTTGCTCTTTTATCAATAGAAGCATGTAGATGTCATCATGATGTTCGAAATGCAGCACACTCAGTCCTTGCAATGATATATACTTGAATTTGACCAGTCAACAAGAACTAAAGGACACTACAAAGCTGTACTGCAAACAAGCCAACACCAGACTGCAGAACAACTTCTTCCTAAATAGAGTTGTGGAACTTTAGAATTCCCTATGCAAAGGGGCAGTCTCAGCCCCTAGCATGAAAAACTTCAAGGTAGCTGTGGATAAAGATGGTTTTTCCAAGCCATGGCTTTGAGAATAGGATGCAGTCAACACTGAATCAGCATCTTGACTAACCAGCACCTACAGGATAACTCTGTAATTGCTAGACAATGCAATTTAAGGTACTCAGGATTAAAATCAAGTTGCCATCAAGCCATAGCTAATTAAAGAAAAAGCCAAGACAGGTAGTCTGAGTGAGAGGCAAAGCTGGACCAAGCCTTTTCAGGATTCTATAAAAATGATGTCCTATTCTCTTGTTGATAGTCTATTATCCATCCATCCATTCTAGGGTAGAGTTAATGGATGATCAATATTTGTGGGTTGACTCATGATGGACAATGTTGACTAGACTGGTATAGTAAAGGGGGACTGAATTCACATAACATTACAGGCAAACTAGTAACCAAGACCTAACAGGATAACCCACTTAATGTCTCAAGTGGACTACCATGTTTTAGGTTCAACATATAACCAACAAGTCCCCTGGACACACAGGCAAATGGGGATACCTATAGTTTCTTAAGTGTTTTGCTAAACAATGTGAGTAGCAATGACTCTCTTATTAGACAAATACTTATCATGTTAGCTTTTACATAGGTATGTCAATCAAGAGTCTCATGCAGGGTGACAAAGTTTTAGAACTGACACATGAGCATTAAGTTGTAGGGAATCACAGGAAAACAGGCATCCAGTCCACTGCCTAAAATCTCATGTAGATTGACCAAGTTTTAGAACTTAGTTGCTCTAGTTCTTCCTTTTCTAGTGTTCCTTTAAGTATTCTAGTTCTTCCTCTTTGTTTTTCTCCTCTACCTTAGGTAACTGTAAATGGCATATGGGGAAATGGTCTTACCTGCTCAGGAGTTACAGAAAAGACTACAGAAGGCTCTTTAGTTTTGTCAGCACCCTGGTCTGGCTGGGTAAGTTGAGAATGGCTGTCTAGCAATTGACTAACTAAAATTGGAGCAGCAGAAAATTCAGCACAGAAGGAAGTGTTGTAGTCAAATGGCCATAGTCCAGGCTTTCTAAAGCCAGCCATAATATTACCCATACTAAACTTCTTATGTTATGGAACATGGGTGAGTTCTATTATTTAACATATGGAGATACATTGCCCTGGACAAAGGTTCAACCACTCATTAAATTTACTTCTCATCATTATTTGAATTGTCTGTAGAGTTACAAGGGATGCAAGCAGTGAGGTTGGGAGATATTTAAGAATACCTCATTTTCTTTGCAGTAGTTGACTACTTGGATGTCCAAGTGACTGTCATGATTACCTAGCAACAGTAAAGTTTGGTCTCTTTTGATGATCTGGTGTGCTTTACAAAATGTTTCATAGTCTTCACAGAAGATTCAGAATTAATTTAACCACTTAGACAAACTAATTCCAAAGTACCCAGGTGACCTATCTTTCTGTATCTGTGATTGGAAATTAACCCTTTAACAATAAAAACAGAAGTAGCCTACTTGGTTCACATAAACATGTTATGTTTACCTACATGGTATCACACAAAAGATGCCATGGTCATGTTTTGAGAATATTTTGCTGATGTTGTCAAGGCCACTTGCCTCTAGTCCGTCTGGGCAAGCACTCTAGGAGTAGGTAATAGACTTGGAACCCCTGTTTTGTAGATGTGCCAAACACAGTCTGGACGGATTTGGTATTAGGCATAGACTAAGGTAAGGTTAGCAAATAATCTCCCCATAAACACTTTGTTGAAGCCCTTTAACTTATCTTGACATGTTGCCTTGGAGGATCAGATGGAAATTGCACTGTTCTCACCTCAGGAATGCATTCATCCAGCTTTATTGAAGCTTGTGCCCTTATTTCCTAGGATGAAAAAAGGAAAGAGCATAGAAAAGGCATGATCTTAATTTGCACTTCAGAGCAACAAGGTCCAATGGATCTGTGTTGCTCTGTGAGTGATGATGACTGACATCTGTAACTGATCTGAATCTTGCCAGCAGTATTTCCAGTTCCTGCATGACCACTCGCTATCCAGTGACTTCTTGAAAGTAATAGGTGAAGTTGCTGACACTGTAGACACAGAGAGGGAATTCTAGTCATTGACAATTCTTTTGGAGAAGAAGTTTTGATATATTCTTGTGTTCATGTGGCATTTAGAAAGATTCTTAGAATGGCCTCTTGTATGGGATTGGTAGGACATATTCAAGTTGAGGAGACTAGATGTGTCAGTAGAGAGTTTATGGGTAAGCAGCATGTCACCTCATCTGCAGCAGTACAGTAGATTGGGTAATTTGAGTTTTTTTAGTCTTTCATTGTAGAGGAGGTCTTTCAGCCCATTTACAACCTTAGTGGCACACCTCTGCACACCCTCAAAAATTCTCATGTTCCCTTTATATTGGGGAGTGGCTATGCAGTTTCCAAAGTCAAGGTTTGGTCCTATGATGACCTTATAAAGAGGTTATCATATTGACCTGACTCATTAAGTGGTATATTCAGTTTATTCATAGGTCATAAATGTGGACTGCTCTAGGTTTACCTCAACAGCAAAGCTGTAACCTATATTGTTGGGCTAAATACAGAAGCACTGTATTAAATGTGATAATTAGCCCTTGTATCTCCTCTCATAGGGCTAATTTGACAAAAGGGGTTGTTCCAGATGCCTTTGAAAAGTTGTCTAGGCCAACCCAAATCAACCCCACACTGACCATTTCTAAAAAATGCTTGAAGAAAACCAAATAGTTAAGGTGGATATAATTTGTGACTATTGTTAGCTAGCAATATGATAAATCCAAGTACTTGCTAAAACTCAGATATGTAATCACATAAACAACACACCTACCAAAACTTGTGTATGTCAGTGGAAATAAAAAAATAGCTTAAAAAAATGGTTCAAATAAAATATTTTTGATATGTGTAAAGAAACTTTTGCACAAAGTTGGCCACTTGTCAATTCTTGGTTGTGGTTTTTGGTGGGAATTTTGGTATAAAACTCAATTCTATAATGGCAGTGTCAAAGCCAACCTTTGTCCTAAACAACCCTGAGCTCCCTTACTAGCCTTGCCTATTAATTGATGTTATAACTGATAGTCATATATACTACTTATACAGTCTATATCTGGTCCCATTAGGAGGAAGGGCTGGGTCAAAATTGCAAACATAATGATTAATGGGTAAAATTCTAGTTAATTGACTTTTTGCTATCTCAAAAAGGGTTTAGGTTAGGGAAATGAAACTTTCAGGGATGAATCTACAGACTAAAGTATGTCCTGGGAAGGTATTTTGAAGCAACTTCCTCCTCTCCTTCTCGAGGGCCCTGACCTTTGATGACCTGTACAAATATGTGTGTTACAAAAGTGAAACCTTGCAAAATAGATCTTCTGCTTAATTAAAGTACAACAAAATTGTTTTCAGCTTCATAACTTTGCTCAACACTATTTTATAAGGTTTTAAAAATATGCAAATACATTTCCTAATTTTGAAAAAAAAAACACTGATAGGCCTACAGCTCAGAATTCCAGGCTACTCAAATAACAGGAATTGCATTTTCAGAACTAAAGGCAGAGAAAAAGAAACTATTAACTGAAAATTAAGATAAAATGTTGTTTTGTCGAAATTTCACCTGATATGTAGGCAAATTTCAGGGCCCTCTAGAGGAAGAAGAAGTGGAGGTAGGTACTTTAAAATATCTTCCTGGGACATAGGCTACTTTAGCCTGTAGATCCATCCATGAAAGTTTCATTTTCCTAACCAAAACCCTTTCTAAAATAGCAAGAAGTCCATTAAATAGAATTTTACTGATTAGTGTAAATGATAGGCCTATCCATTTTGAAGGATGCATGAAGTGGTGTTTGCTATTCAATTTTTGAGCAAGCAAATTATTTGATAAAACACAATTTTAACAGTATAAATTTGAAATCCACACAGATCAGATCCTAAGGTGGCTCCAAGATGCAAATTAAGGAACATATAAGCTAGTTTTGGACTGAGCCTTTTAGGATCAATGAGCAAATGAAAACATTTTGTTAAGTTATACATCTGCTCTACTAAATTAAGCGAATTCAATTGACTTACCCACTATTCCAATCTTTCTTAAATTACACACGCCTTACAAAGAGACATAATCAAGCATTGACTAATTCAGAAATCCAGCATTTTTCATTTTTAAACTTTCCGCACAATACGCCCTTCGACAATTTCTTCAGCTTCTTTCAAGGACGTTTCTTCTTAGAAATGCTAGGTGTAAGTAAAACAGATGTCATTTCTGTAGAGGAATTATTGGGTTTTGAATGAGCCAACTTCTTGGGTATAGCAATTTAATGCTAAAAAATTTGAGAGCAACTAATAAGTCAATGATTATTTGTAACAAAGATAATTTCTCATACAGTTCGTGGTAAAGAACTGTAAGAAAGGAGCGATGTGGCTCAATAGTAATCGAAGTTACAGAGTTTAGATAACGATATATACATCAAAAGAATTGAATCTTGATTCAAGAAGACGGAAGAAGACGCAGAGACAAGATAAAAAGCATGATGTGCATCTGAAGTCTGACCCATGTCAAAACTGTTCTAAGGTCATTTAAACTCTCTGACGGTGCTAATTGTAAAACTATATCTTAAGATATATCATTTCTGTTAGACTAAATAATGATAAAGGTATGGTGTAAAAGGAAACGAATAGAAATAAACATAATAAATCCATTTCACCAAATGTAAATTACCGTAATACTTCCTGTTAAGCTTGCATTAGATTAAAATAAGAAACTACTACACCTTAACACCTCCCTTTTTACACTATTAAATAGAAAAAAAGTTTTTTCAGTTTTTTAACTGAAAGTAAGGAGCAACGTTAAAACTTAAGCCAAACAGAAATTGCTCCGTATATGAAAGGGGTTTTTCCTCCTCTACGCCCCGGTCTTTATGCTAAAGTTTTATTATTTTTCTTAATTCTACTTTTTAAAACAGTAAAAAACTTTCTCGTAAAGAAAGGGGTGTAGAAGAGTAAAAGCCCCTTTCATATACGGAGTAATTTATGTTCGTTTTAAGTTTTAATGTCGCTCCTTACTTTCAGTTAAAAACTTGTTTTTTTTATTTAATTTCTGAACGTTTTTGAATTAATGCATGTTTTGATTTTTGCTCTCCGC
This sequence comes from Artemia franciscana, assembly GCF_032884065.1. Classification (NCBI taxonomy): domain Eukaryota; kingdom Metazoa; phylum Arthropoda; class Branchiopoda; order Anostraca; family Artemiidae; genus Artemia; species Artemia franciscana. The sequence continues at coordinate 19,041,912 of NC_088883.1, read as the reverse complement.
ACATAAATAATTAAAACAAATTTTTATATTAATTGTTTTTGGCTAAATTGCTTTCTCACAGTTAAATCGGAAGATTTGGAGAGAAAAAGGAGCGAGAGAAGAGGCCTAGTTGCTCTCTAATTTTTTGATTACTTAAAAAGGCAACTAGAGCTTTGAATTTTTTACTAACGCTATCATTAGTAAAAATATATACGTAACTTATGTAACAAACTTCTATATTCGTATGTTTTATTACGTAAATGAGCCTTGTGAATACCTGGCTCTTTACACTGAAACTTGAATTTTGTCCTAATTGCTTAAAAATGACCACTGAATCACAAAGGCCATGGAATATATAGTTGAAATTACTAAGAATACTTTAGCGTGAAGAGCGAGGTATTACGAGCAGGAGAACCCCTCATATGCGTAATAATTTCTGTTCGTTTTAAGTTTTAATGCTGCTCCTTACTTTCAGTTGAAAAAACTTCTCATGTTTATTTTTTCATTGTTTTTTTTTTAAATAATACTAGAAAGTCCTGCACCCCCTTCATTGAAATTCTCTTCCCCCTTGACAAATTCCTCCATGGAAAAATCCTCCCACGTAATCCCCCGTCAGCTTCCCCCCCCCCAAACCTAAAAATCCCCCTGAAAACGTCTGTATACTTCACAATATCATATATTCTATTATACGTATGGGTATTAGTTCTAGAGGGTTGAGTAGCTGGTAGGGAGGGTAGGGAGAAATAGATTGGAAAGTGATCTGACCGGTCAAAAAATACTATTTTGGAGGACAGGAGGTTTCCCAGGGAAGTGGATACAAAATGTTGTCAATTACAGTAGCTGTAGACCTCACAGGATCAATTCTAGAAGGAAAAAGGATTGTGGGAAGAAGACCACTTGAAGTAAATGTTTCAAAGAAGGTATCACAATCATTATTATTGCTAACATTTAGTAAATTACAATTGAAGTCCCCAAAAACTATTGCCTTCTTTTGTGGTAAATTAATAAAACTAGAAAAATCATCAAACAGATTACAAAAAAAAGGGGTCGGAAATGAGGGGGGCTTATAAAATAATGAAAAAATAAAACAATTCTCGTCAACACTTATGTCTACAATTATTGAATAAGCGCTTCTATTATTTATAGCTTGCGAGAATAAGGATTCACAGTCTAATCGCCTGGTGAATTTCAGACTTGACCGGATGTAAAGAGAAATGCCGCCAGCGTACTTGGTTAATTTTTTTTCAATATGAATAGCTTGTAAGCCAGGGAGGAAAAATTCATTATTATCATCAATTTCTGAAAACCACGTTTCTGTTATTCCAATTACGTCGAAAGCGCCGTAACCATTAATTAAAGTTAAGTCTTTAAAATAGCCCCCTTATCCCGTATGCTTCTGATGTTAAAGCAAATTACATTAAGTTTGGTCTCTTCCATTAGCTTAGGTTTCATATTTTTCACAAAATCAAAAGTGTCGAGATATTCACAGTTAATTTGGTTTAAAGGGCTATCGGGGCTAGCTAAGGGGCTGGTGGGCAAATTATTTTGGTCATCGTAACAGTTAAAAACAACATTATTACACAGTGATAAATTCGTGAGAAACGTAAAATCTTGTACAATACACATTTAAACATCCATGTTGGTCTGAGTTTCATCATCTCCTTGATTAGCATATTGGAAATCTTCTTCAGCCGACGAAATATCATTGGTGGTAATTTTGGACTGGGATGGAAAGTTTGCCGTTTTTTTCTTAGATTTCTTGTCTTTGACTAGGGCAGTGGTATCGACTACCGTCTTGGGGGCTGTGGCAATTTCAAAGCCTGCATTAATTTGATTTGCAGTTGAGTCTACAGGCTTAACTAGCTTTGATGTGGAATCTATGGCCTTTTTCATGGAGGATAATTGAGCCATAGCTGTTTCTAATATGTCATCACCTAGGAGTTTAGTGATAGCTTTCTTCTTGAGAATATTTTTGGTTTCCTCAGCTTCATTACTAACCTCAATTAAGTGACTGATTGTGAGATAAGTTGCAAGCCTTTGCCATTCTTGGCTACTTTTAGATGAATCTTTTGGAGGGCAGGATATTGAAGTAAACTTAGGTAAGGGATGGGGGGACTGACTAGAACCTTGAGTATGAACATTATTTGCCTCTTTTGGAAATGATACTGTCTTTGCATCTTCTACAGCAACTGTTGCTTGGCTTCTACTGGGCTGATGGGGTATGGGTTGCCAAGGGATTCTTGCAGCTACAACTGAGTAAGGTAGGTTCATTTTATCAGATGTTCTAAGGATTACAACTCGCTTTTGGTGAGCTGGGCAAAATTTGTTTTTGGAGGGCTGTGTGTCCCTTACGGTTACAATTTCTGCAGAAAGGGTCTGACTCAGGGCATTCACTAATTGCGTGGCCTGTTTTCCCACACTTAAGGCAAGACGGATTGGACTGTTTGCAGTGTTTTTTGCTGTGGCTGTGGACCAGACAAGTGGAGCATTGTAGGGGCTTGGGCTTATAAATCTTCTAAAAAAGGGACATACCGTACAAGAATATTTCTCCACTTAGCTCAACTTTGCAGAAAATGAGGACTGAACGTCTAGGGTGAAGAAAACCTTCTTTGTTTAAAATTAGCTTTATAGCAGTTGAAGGATTGATGAGAAGGCCTGAAGAATCTTTTAGTTCAGTTTGTATTTCCTCCACTTTTACATACAGCACATACCTGTGTAACCTTTCCACATCTTTTTTTGTGCCTGAAATTTTGGAGCCATCAAGAATTATTTATTTGGATTTTGACAGGACATGGTCTGCCGCCTGAGAAGACGTAAAGTAAATATCAATAGACTCGTCCTGCTTGAAAAAAAGTTTAAAATTCACCTTAGTGATCAGAAAGACAGCTTTCCTAATTTGCATTATTCGATCCTTTGAAGTGTTGGCCATTGGTTTTCTTAATTGAGACAGTATAATAATTGGGGTGATCGTTAGCACTAGTTTCTGGGACACTTGAAGAGAGGGGTTGCACTATCACTGGTGAACGAGTTTCATCCCTTTTCCTCTTTTTGCCAGGCGTCTCACCTCTTTCATTAGAGTTAGTTTCGGCTAAGGCCTGAATTCCTGACAAGTGACTAACTGTTTTGGATCGCTTAGTTGGGAGAGGGGTTCTAGGAAGAGTTTTATAGGTAGGTTGGAATGGCGACTGGCTAAGGGTTTCAGTGGGAGTATCCTTCTCGGGTGGTAGCCTTAGGGGCTTTTTCCCCGTCATATATTCCGACGAGACGCTGCAGATTCACAAACTATTAATCAGTCTTAATCACAGTTTTTAATCAGCGATAACACCAATATATTCAATTATACACTATGATAAATAATAACTCACTTCGTATGAAGTGAGCAGTCCCTCACAATTAAGTCCGCAAGTTAATTGCGCAATCTAGCACAATACAGTACAAAAAGTAATCTGATTAGGTTCATAAGCTAGCTACTTTTAGTTCAGATACTAAATTCACGATGAAGCATTTCAAAAGAGAATGAAAGGAAGGTTGAAATAAAAATCAAGTCTGTGAAGTTTTTTTTGAAAACAGTATTACTGAAATCTTTACCTTGGAGTTTTATCTCTAAAAATAATTCTCTAATAAATAGAAGAGTAATTACAATTTATTTATTAGAATTTCAAGAACAAAAACTTAAAACCTTTTTCGATTCAAAACAAAAATTTAAAGTGCGAGTAACGCACACAAAAGTGAATGAACGAGAAAATGTTAAACTATCAAACAGTTCGTGGTAACGAACTGTAGTAAGGAGCGACCCGGCTCAATAGTAACCAAAACTCTAAAAAATGGAATTTTGATATCGATAGCTACATCAAAAGAATCGCATTTTAATGCTGATTTTAAATATACAAGTTTGATCAAGTTTAGTCTAACCCATCAAAAGTTACGAGCCTGAGAAAATTTACCTTATTTAGGAAAATAGGAGAAAACACCCCCTAAAAGTCGTAGGATCTTAACGAAAATGACACCATCAGATTCAGCGTATCAGAGAACCTTACTGTAGAAGTTTCAAGCTCCTATCTACAAAAATGTGGAATTTTGTATTTTTTGCCAGAAGACAAATCACGGATACGTGTTTATTTGTTTTTTTTATTTTTTCCAGGGGTGAACATATCGACCAAGTTGTCCTAGAATGTCTCAAGAGGGCTCATTCTAACGGAAATGAAAAGTTCTAGTGCCCTTTTTAAGTGACCAAAAAAATTGGAGGGCATCTAGGCCCCCTCCCACGCTCATTTTTTTTCCGAAAGTCAACGGATCGAAATTCTGAGATAGCCATTTTGTTCAGCATAGTCAAAAACCATAATAACTATGTCTTTGGGAATGACTTACACCTCAACAATCCCTGGGGGAGGGGCTGCAAGTTACAAACTTTGACCAGTGTTTACATATAATAATGGTTATTGGGAAGTGTAAAGACGTTTTCAGGGGGATTTTATTTTGTTTGGGGGTGGGGCTGAGGAGAGGGGGCTATGTTGGAGGATCTTCCCTTGGAGGAATCTGTCATGGGGGAAGAAAAATTCAATGAAAAGGGCGCAGGATTTTCTAGCATTACTATAAGAAAACAATGAAAAATAAACATGAAAACGTTTTTTTCAAATGAAAGGAAGAAGTAGCATTGAAACTTAAAACAAACAGAGATTATTACGCATATGAGGGGTTCTAAAAATACTTTAGCATAAAGAGCGAGGTATTTAGGAGGAGATAAATACCTTGCTCTTTATGCAAAAGTATTTTTAGTAATTTCAACTATTTATTCTACGGCCTTTTTGATTCAGGGGTCATTCTTAAAGAATTGGGACAAAACTTACGATTTAGTGTAAAGAGCGAGGTATTAACGAGGGTACAAACCCCCTCGTATACATAATAAAACATAAGGTTATGAAAGTTTGTTACGTAAGTTAATTCTTAAATTACGTATATTTTTTACTAATAAAAACGTTCGTTAAAAATTAAAAGTTCTAGTTGCCTTTTTAAGTAGCCGAAAAATTGGAGGGCAACTAGGCCTCCTTCTCCACGCCTTATTTCTCAAAATCGTCTGATCAAAACTAAGAGAAAGCCATTTAGCCAAAAAAAGAATTAATATACAAATTTCATTTTAATAATTTATGTGCGGAGAGCCGAAACCAAACATGCATTAATTCAAAAACGTTCAGAAATTAAATAAAAAAAAACTAATTTTTTTAGCTGAAAGTAAGGAGCGACATTAAAACTTAAAACGAACAGAAATTACTCCGTATATGAAATGGGTTGTCCCCTCCGCAATCCATCGCTCTTTACGCTAAAGTTTGACTCTTTGCCACAATTCTACTTTTTAAAAAAATTAAAAGCTTTAGCGTAAAGAGCGAGGGATTGCGGAGGGGACAACCCATTTCATATACGGAGTAATTTCTGTTCGTTTTAAGTTTTAATGTCGCTCCTTACTTTCAGCTAAAAAAATTCGTTTTTTTTATTTAATTACTTCATAAGAGACAGGTGACTAACAATGAAAAAATTCAAAATGAAAATAAAAGATGCGATATCGATCCTTCTTTCAAACAACTACTTCAAAATCATCCAAGATTATCGTTCTTATCTCTTCTTGACAAATTTGAAATCAATAAAAAAGCTGACTTTATTGAATACACAATTCATATATCGCGTCTAAAAAAATAAAACAAACAAATGTTATAAAAAAAAGAAAATTGTCAAATTCGAATTGAAAATATTATTGTTGGTAAAGAACCTTTTAAATTATTGCTTAAAACAAAACAAATTTGATTGAACAAATTGAGCAATGAAAAATAAAGAATAAAGATGACTTTATAATTATAATGTATCACCAACTAATTCAAAATTGTGGATTACATCCATTTTAAATACCATTAGTAGCTGCAACAGGTATAGCTGCTCATACAAATGGTGCAGCTGCATTAGATGCATAAGCTGGGAATAAAAGTGTTGCTACAGTTACTGATTCTTCCAAATGCTAAGGCAAAGGTTTTAAATTACCGGACACACTAACAAAAGGTGTAGGTTTAAAATTACCAGGTAAACACAAAATTATTTGATCTGGATCGGAAGTTGCTGTTGAAACTTACAAAAAATCTGGTAGACCGAAGAAAACACAAGTAGAAGTGGTTAAAGTACCTAAACAGCTTGGAAGACCTAGAATAGTGGCTGAAGCTGCGATTTCACAGTCCAGAGAATACTCGCTTCCAAAAAACGCGGAACGTCAGAAAGAATAAAAATCACATGATACCGTTGACCACCCGCTCTCCATGGTATATATTTCCTTAGCAAAAAAATCATTTAAAATAAAGCTAATAGCCCCTCTCTATATAAGTTGGCCTACAAGTAATTTTGTCTCTGGAACCAAGTAGAATCTTTTCACGGAAACATGTCACAGATTCTATTTGAATTTTTAATAATTGTCTCTTAACGTTTGATGAGGTTCGTTAAACTTAATAAATTATACCTATTCATATGTATATTGAAAGAAAAATTAATTCATCCCAACCCAAAAAAATATGATAGGAAATAGATAAAAGCTAGTTTCTTTTAACAGTTTCAACAAATATGGCGTATGTAGAATGCTTCTCTGCAAAAATACCTTCCAAAGGATAATATCTATTTGTTTTTATTTCAACAAATTCTTTACGTTTTAAATAAAATATTCTAATTAAATAATAATTAAATAAAAATTAAATTTAAGTTGTACAAATCCCTCCCTCAGGCTGTTATTCCTTGTTATGTTGTTTTTGGGGGGTGCTGGTAGTCTTAGCCTGGGTTCTGAGGCAAACCCCGCAGGGATATTGTTTGGAGGGAAGCTGGCTGCTTCTTACTCCTCGATCTGGACCCCTCTGGTCCAATCGTTTTGACATATACATATGCTACACAAGGTTACTATGAGAGTCAAATTGTTGGAAAGCAGCCAATGATCAGTCGACTGCTTTACCAACTGGCAATCCTCTGCCTTCAGAGAAACATGATTTATTCTTTTTGTGTTTCATTTCTGCTTCTGGTGACATTTCAGGTGATGCAGGTTTTGATTTACTCCAAGAACTCCGAATAACAGAATATCTTGAGAATGAAGCCAGAGTTAATTAAAAGGAAGATTAATTTCGATTTGAAGTTTTGTTTAATAGAATTAGCAATTAATAAATGGAGAAACTTTTTGGCGAAATGAAAATGGTATACAAATGTAATCGAACAATTAGGAAGGAAGATTTAGACATTGGAATGGAATACACGATTACAGGAATTAAATGTGTTACAACTAAAGATAGAAGTAAACCCGTTATTGCTATTGATTTTAAAGGTGAAATGGTTGATTTATTTGCACCTAAGCGTTTAATTCTAAAGCAGCTGATCTTGAAAGGAAATCTAAAAAACTATATTAAGGCATGATTTTAAAGGTTTTTGAAAGAAAAAATAAAGATAAAATAAAATTGTTTTGATATTGATATAGAAATATCCACTAAATATTGAATTAGTTCATTTTATCGGTAGTATAGGAAAAATGGAAAATAATTAAACCCTTATTTCACAAGACTGATTATGATCTTCAAGCTTAGTGTGGGAAAGTGTAAAAATGTGTGAAATTTTAATTTAAAATGGATTGAATTCAGTTTAAAGGGGGGTAAATTGATTGGATGGGGTCTATAACCCGTAATCACATAGTAAAAAGTATAAAAATAATCAAAATTTGATTTCCAAGGACTTGTTTTCATGTTGAATGCAGGGATGGAAAATGATGAAAATGAGCAATAATTAATATTAAAATGTTGTAAAAAGGACTGAAAATGATGTAAATTGAAAAGATGAGTTAGGTGGGCCAGAACAAATATTTTCTATACTTCTCCCTTGTAAAATTGAGAGCTACGTTAGGCACTCTAGATTTTATTTAACCATTGCTAGCGTCTTCATTATTCAATACACTAACAGCAACCATTACTATAGAATAATATCCTTGATGTTGACGTCTTGATAACACCATTATAACATCTTGAGGGGCTAGTACCTCCATTTGTACCCCCTATGGCAGTGCCCAAAACCATGGAGGCATTACTACTGGGAATATATGTTTATGGAGATTCCGGGGTACATTGAATGTCATTTTTTGAACGAACAGAAACTACTCCGTCTTGGAAGGAGTTCCTTCCGTCTCCTAAATACCTTGCTCTTCACACTAAAGGTTTTAGCACATTAAAAAAATTCCTATTCTAATAAAACAGCCCTGGTGTTTCAGGTCGTTCTTAAAAAAATTAAACAGCTCAAACTTTATCTTAGAGAGCAAGGTACTGAGAAGGGGGAAACCCCTTCTTATACGAAAATAGGCAGTTCATTTTGAACTTTAATGTTGCTCCTTACTTTCAGTTGATAATATTTTTTTTATGTTTAATTACTTATCGTTTTCCAAATAATAGCAGGAAAATCTGGGTCAACCTGTAAGAAAAAATCCCTATCCTCATGGGAAACTCCTCTGTGGAAAGTTCTTCCAACGAGAATACCCCCCCCCCCCCCGCGCCTTAAGAATTCCTAGAGGACAGTTCAATCCTAGCTGAAAATTCCCCTCTCCCTTGTGTGAAATTTCTTGCCGACAATTCAGGCTGAAACAAATATCCTTTGCACACTTTTATCCCCAGACCTACCCCCAGGGGCTCCGAGGGGTCATGTTAAATTCAAAGGTATAGTTTTGGCACCTTTCAACTATGCTAAGAAAAATGGCTATCTTAAACTTTTGATGGAACTGTTTAAGGGAAAAGATGGACGTGAGAGAGGGGCTAGTAGCCCTCTGATCTTTTTGGTTAAACAAAAGTGGCAATAGAAATTTTAATTTCCGTTAAACGGGCACTATCCCAATGTTTCGGACAGTTAGTTCTATGCAATCCCCCTGGGAAAAAAACGACGCACATCCGTGATTTTTCTTCTGGTAAAAAAAAAAAACACCAATTGAAAAATTTTTGCATAGGAGCTTGAAACCTGTATAGTGGGGTTCTCTGATTTGCTGGATCTCATAGTGTAATTTTAGTAAAAATTATTTTACTTTCAGGGGTGTTTCCTCCCTCTTAAGAATATCAGGCATTTACGCAGGTTCGTAGCTTTTTAAGGGTAGCATAAAGCTTAATGAATCTTATATATTTGGAATCAACATAAAAATCCGATGACATGTCAATTGATGCCTATTTAGTTATGTTACAAATCTTACCGCAAAACACGGAGTCCTATTTTCTTTTTCAATGATTTCTTTTTTCATTCAGAAAATTATATTTAATGTATAACTGCCTTCTTATTTTTTAATGACTTCATTTCTGGTCTACTTGTAGATGTAGGGGTTGTATTCATATCCGCTATCCGATCCACTTTCAAAGGTTTTAACAAGTGAAAATCTAATTTGGAACTAATAGATTATAGAGAGTAAAAATCATAAATATGATCAAAATCTTGATCAAATGTATGGAATATGGAGTAAGAAATAGGAAGTATAGAATATTTACGAAATTTTCAGATTAAATAGGTTCACATATCATCTTGATAAAAACGCTCTGAGGTCTACCTGTCTAAATATAGTATGGACGTATGGTGGGAAATTAGAAGTTTCAAAGGCAGTATATTTGCATGAATCCTAATCTGGAATATATTAGGAACTGCATTGAATAACTATTTTACGTTTTTTTTGTATTAATTATTCTCTTCTATGATTTATTCGATTGAATCAAGAATTTATGCGCTATATCGTGAAAAACCACTACATTTGCAAAAAATCACTGGCTTCAGAACAAAAATCACTATAAATCACTAGCAAGAAGAAAATTACTAGGCAACTTAAAAATTATGAGAACTAGTGATAAATCACTAGGGTTTGCAACCCTGCTAAGCCAGCCTAAGTGCTTCAGTGTAGCCTTGATAAGATATGTGATCCTGCACTGGTATATAGGATCATTACTTTTCCTGAGGCCAAAATAATTTCAATGATTTAAAGAACATGAACATTGGAACTTGGGATTTTATGAGGTTGAAAATGACTATCGTAGTTACATCCAGGGTTGCCACCTGCTCCTGTCCAAAGTGTGCTATTTTTCTCGAGAACAGGGTGCTACATAAGTGCTACACAAAATTTTGTGCTAAATATGCAATTTTCGCGTAATCCTGCTTGGTGTTGATCAATTAAAACTTTTAGTCGCGTTTTCGATAATACAAAGATTACAGCATTTCTACGAATACCTTTGTTATTTTCACTAAAACATTGTACGCACATGCGTAATAAGCTGCGTGGCGCTTTGAGTTGCCAGTGATGGAAAAATTGTACTCTTTTTAGTACATTTTTTTCAAAGTAGTGAGTTGGTAGTGCATTTGAAAAAAGCAGTACTTTTGCAATACATTTTAAGAAAAGCAGTACTTTTGAAAATAAATGTACTCTTTCTTCCAAAGGTGATCTAGTTGTATTTTGTCATAAATATGTTATCAGATTACCTTAAATTTAGTATTTGTAAGCTATTCAAATGAAGACAGCTATACAAAATTACGAAATATCTAAATGTCTAAAAACATTTGTTTTTGATATGTTATTCAAAACTTCCAAAAATTATTTCAAGGTGTTTCAAGCGGAATCACACGAGGTTAAAATAAATTATTGTTAGTAAGAACCTTCAAGCCCGGCTTCATTTTCCAGACGCCTGGGGCTTCCGGACAGTCAAGCCAACCCTTCCGCATTTTCATGATAATTATGATAGCTAATGTCACTGTCTACCAGTGTTTCCTAGATGTCCCTTTCAAATATCTATCTTTGCTTCACAGTCGCAACTGTCAATCAAAGCCAGGTTTCACCTTTCGGATTCCAGACAGCCGTTTTTGTCAAGATCTATTTTTCCTTGCGCAGCATACGCGGCACGTTTAGAGTACAAACTACGGCTGCGACAGTGCAGAACGTCTTCTTGCACCTTCTTACTCATATTTGAACTATGTTTTCGAACCAGTTTTACTATAGCTGTCCAGTTTATCAAGTTGCAGTTGCATTGCATTACACACTGCATACAATTCGAGAGTAGTTTACGCTAATTTCGAAAAGTCTTTATCTTTCAGTGAACTGAACTTAGTGAACTGAGGTAGTTTTTAGAGGCAAATATTTCCGAGGCTAAAGGTTTTTTCTAGCAGAAAAACAAGAGAAAAATACCCCCAGATTTAAGCAATGCGTGAAGCATGTGGTCGAAAGCAGGACTATTATTCGACTCTTCTAGCAAAACTAGGCAGTAAAGAGGCTTTAAAGGCACAGTAAAGTTGACTAGGCAACTTTCGGCCATCAAACCGGCCAGGGGGGCTTAGATAAATGTACAGGGACTTATTTTCGACAGGACCCCCCTTCTTTGTTATCTCGAAACCCCTCCTTATTGTTCCCAGAGCTAGCTGGCAGGCCCTTGCCCCTTATGCACTGTAATTATGCACTTATGTACTGTCAAAGTTCGCCTTTTTACGTGTAGACCATAGTCAAACGTCACACCGGTAAAACGGCGTGGGCTCAATTCCTAGTTGCGGCACACAAACCTTTTGCTTTTTTTTTCTACCAAACCAAAAATCAAATTTTCGGAAACTGCCCGGAAACTGCAATGGTCGTAACTAGAATTTTTCTTACTCTCAATATCGACTCGGGGCACATTCTTGATATGTCAGCTAGCTCCCTGAGTCAACTTTGAGTCAACCTTACTGCTCCTTTACGGATGCCCAGCTTTTTTTTTTTTATCCAAATCACTGGTTTATTAGAGATCATTTTTTATTGTACTACAGATCATTTTCGAAAAAAATAAGAATGACTCTTGAATCAGTCGCAAAAATCTATTTCCTCTTCCTCATTTTGATCGACGCCAGTTGCGTTGCTACAAATGAGATTTACGTTCGTGGATCTCGATGCTCCCTTCCACTTCTGGAATGAAAGACGAAGACTGTCATCTATTTTCCAGGAGTTGCTGCTTCCAGCATCGGCGGAGCATCTGATCACATATTGCTTTGCAAACATCAGTGCACTCACAGTTTCAGTTTGGAGACGATTTCTAATTTTTTTTTCAAACTGTTCAAAATAGAAAATTGCCTTTCTGCGCTTGCGCTGGAATGAGGAAGAGCACACAATGTCAACATGAACTTGGAAATTTCCAAATATACTGGCCTAGATATGACGTCACTCAGCTGCTTCCAAAAAACTCCAGGATCATCGCTGGGTTCAAATTTCGGGAGATCCTCTTTTACTCGGCCAGCTTAGTCTATTGAACTTCCAGCTTATCTCGTAGAGTGTCACTTTCACCTTTGCTGTCGCCAAGCAGGTTCGGGAAACGGATCATGAGTGGAACAATAGTATCCACTTTTCCAGAAACGGCCACGGTAGGATCTATACAACGAAGGTTCACCAATGTTTCATCTTTGTAATCAATTCTTATTGATACCTGCAAGCACATTTCGACGAGAAAGCTCAAACAGTTTGTATGGATTGTTTGCACTTGCTGCCTATTCAGCTGACCTGCGCTAGACGATGTAGCGATATAGTTCAGGGTGTTCGGCCCAAGCTTGAGCTCCTCCAGTTTTAGGAAATTTGGTGGAGTTAGTTTGACCCTGAATGGATCTCCTGCGATTGCTATTGCTTCTTTTGTCACAAAGCATCTCAAAAGAGCAAGATAAGTCACTCTGGAACTCTGCAAGAGCCTATGAATGGGAGTTTTACTGCTCTGGAACTCTATATTCAGTTCGTTTACCTTTTCAAGGACAAAGGCAATAAAGTACAGGTAACCTTTAATCTTTGGGTCCTTCATACAAGCCAAAATCCGACTTGCCTTTTCTTTCGAAGATTTATCTCCTGCTGCATCACCTTCTCCGTGGCTTGCGATTCTCTTGACAGAGGTTTCCAATGATAGCCATCTTGTGTTTGCCACTTGAAGTTGGCGGTGGCTCTCTACACGTGCAAATTCTTGACACTTTTTAAACTCTTCCTGGCGCTTTGGGCTGCTTGCAATATAGTAAACAATGTCGTGATTGAATACTTCCAAACCCTCTGGTAGCTTTTTGGCGGCGTATGTTGCACATAACGCGAGCGAGTGACTTCTACAACCGAGAATGAACAAATTTGGTACTTCCTCTTTAAGCAGCACCCCTAGTCCTTTCACAGACCCAGTATTCAAACTAGCATTATCGAAGCCTATACCCATTAAATTTTGTATAGGTATACCAAGGTCCGAAAGACATTTCATAATCAGGTTCTTCTGGCCGGCACTTGACGCGTCGTGCACGTCAAGAAGACCCAAAAAAACTTCACGAACATTGTAATTAGCATCCACATACTTTGCAATGATGACCAAAGCTTTGGTCCATGACTTGTCCGTAGATTCATCTACAATAATGGCGAACTTGTTATTCCTTAACCAATTTGCAAGCTGCACTTTTTCCTCTGTGGCAAGAACATTCTTGATTATTCTAGTTGTCTTGGTTCTCGACGAGGCTAATGCTTGGCAAACAGCATCAGTTGGGAAACATGATTTCATGACTTGTAGCAATGAGTCAGTTTTTCTTATAGAAATATCCTCTTTGGCAACCGAACCTGCCAGGCGTAACTCAGCACATTTAACTGGATCGTCAAAAAGCTGCTTCTTCTGCACTTCCGGTTTTTGCACAAACTGGTCAACAGGCACTGTGCATTTCATAGCCTGCACGTTTTGCTTGTGAAATATAGACTTGACATGTCTTTTGACATTGTAGATACTTCCTCGAATATCTTTCTTGCATAAATTACAATGAGCATGCTGACTGTTCATATCATATTTACTAATAAACCCGCCTAGTTCAGGATCCATTTTCCACTTATCACAGAATTTATTTCTTCTTCTGGTTAGTACTCTGTTTGTTTGGCTTCAGACTACTCTTGCGTTTTCTCGCTTCTTGATTATCAGTTGAGGTAGATTCGGAGGTTTCTTCATCATCAGATGATTCAGAAGAGGAAGGGGAACTGTCGATTTTTACAACTGATTCAGAATCAGAAGACGAATCGGATTTATTCTTGTTCTTATTGGCTAGGAACTGAGTCAATGTACTTTGTTTCATGGCTGCAAAAAAAAACACATTTGAACAAGCATGTGTTTCAGTCAATGGCTGAAAATTAATGGGATCAAAATTAAAAGAACAGCTTTTTGTTATTTAGATTGAGATTGATAGACAGGGTCTCCAGGTTTGTAGGCCTACCACAACATATGCAGCATTTGTTTGTTAAATATTAATATACAGGGAATTTTTAGTTTGAAACAAAACCTTAAAACCATGTAAAAATTACAGAAGCCTTAATAACAACTTTGGCACCCGTTTCTAGGTGGCATTAGTAACAGTAACAGAACTTACAAAATAAATTTCCGATCTCATTAGTAATATGTAGAAATGTCACCAAATGTTGACTTGACACTTTGATAGTAGCCTACCCGCTACCTCATTCTTACCTGGTTTTTAGTTTTTTGTCTAGTTTAGTTGCTCTGAGGGAAGCACGCTTCCACAAATGTTTGAATGAAAACCAATGAAAACATAAAACAATCTTCAAACCATAAAAGAAAATACTGATTTCCACTTCAAATGGAAACAGACAGTAGTTCAAGCCACTTTTTGAGATTTGTATAGCCCAGACAAAGGATTTGAGGAAATATATTGTAATGTGTCAAGGTATCATCTAAACCTGTTGAACGAACATTTTGTGACATTTTCTTGAACCAGACAGTTAGATCGGTAATTTGTTTACTTTTTATTTTATTTCACTGTTATAAATTCCCTTCTATGATTGTACAGTCCAGTTAGAGCACATCTGAACTCTTTCAAAGTAAAATAGACATAGAAAAAGCAATTCTGCTAATTAAAAAAAAAAAAAACTTTAATTGAGTTTGTGACCACAGCAGTTTTAAACAGGTCAGAAGGGCTTAAATTTGATTAGGAATTAAAAAAATATGATTGAAACCGTGGAAATACAGTTTTGAACAGGATAAATGGCAGGCGCTGACCTTTCATCTTCATCTGGACACAAAATGGAATTCTCCATTGCTTTGCTCAAAAAAAAAGGCAGGGCAAAAAGCATTTGACATACCAAAAGATAGACATGGACTCCAGCTACAATCTGATCTAGAGAGCAAGTACACAAGAAAATTACGGAAGATGAAAGAATTGTTTTTAACAATTAAGTATTGGTAAGTATGGTCCTAAAATGGCTAAAAGGTGCTAACAACCTAAGCCTAAGGTCACCCTCTTGTACCTGAATTCGCCTGTACACTTCAATCAGATGCTCTTGTATCATGATTTTTTTTTTTTTACCATTTCTTTAACCAACAAAACTGAAATTATTGCAGTAAGCTGTCAGTAAGTCTCACCTGTCTACCTCCATTAAAATCCACATGTCAAGCACAATTTGAAATTGGCACCAAGCGAGTTTTCTTTTCCTGAGGAAAAATCAAGTTGCTTCAACAGAAGTTGAAATTCCCACTTAAGAGAACTTATCAAACTAGAAAGCTCAGCAGAAGATCCTCCTCCAGTCTTTTTAAATCCCCTCACTTGCTGACACCGGTCCTAATATTTTTTTTCCCGAAAATTGTAGCACTAAGGTGCTACATTTTTTCAGACTTTCCGAAATAGTGCTACATTTTACCCAGGTCGTGCTACGGTGCTACATAGGCAAAAATAGTGCTACAATTAGCACTGTAGTGCTACAGGTGGCAACCCAGGTTACATTTTGACTGACGAATGAAGACGACTCAAACTGGACTTATAGTTTCAGAAACTCATATCTCAGGGGTAGGAAGCATAAAATTAGGTGATATGGGATTTGTTTACTAAGGTAGGAAGTATGGGGCACATAGACAAGGAGTAGGGCTCCTAATGAATACGGGAGCTGTTAAGTCTTGTTTAGACTGGGGAGGTATAGAATACTAATTGCTCATTAAATGACAAAAAAGTTCAGGGTATCCGTTAGAGTAGTATATCTCCTGTAGAACCGACTGACAGAGATCCTAGTGACTCCCCATAGATTAATTTTACTTACAGTTGCAGGAGCCAATAGACAGAAACCCAGGTAGAAATGTGATGTTTTTACTAGGAGATTTTAATGCCCAGGTCGGTAGAAATAGGGATATATGATATTTTAGCCTAGATAAATTTGGTGCAGGAAAAGAAAACAGCAGCCTAATGGCTACAGACTTCTGCAATTTTGCAGGTATACTAATCTTGTTATAACCAACACGGCGTTTGGTCATAAAATGGTCCATAGGTTAACGTGGTATTCACATGAGGGTAAGACAGCAACCCTTATTAATTATTTTATAGTAAAATGAAAACTGACAGGATCAATACTAATACTGAAGTACTGAATATCATCATCTACTAGTGTCTAGGGTTAATTTAAAGAGAAAATATCTAAATGGTAACAACTTATCGGGAAGTTATGATGTTGGTAGACTCCAAGATGAGAATTAAAGATAATCTTCCAGGAGCAGTTGAATACTAAACTTGAGTGTTTAAAATTTAGCAATGTGGGGGATGGTTGGAATAATTCTAGGAAAACAATTTGCAAAGTTTCTGATGGTGTCTTAGGGATGAAAGTTAAGACTGCAGCTAAGAATATTAGTGAAAAAAGCTTTATATTTAATAGAGAGGAGAATGGGCGTTTAGAAGAATTCTCTGAGTGATAGATCATATAAAAACAAAAGGAATGTAAGAAAGCGGAGAAACCATTGAAATATGAACAAAGGAGGTTTGAAGTAGAGACCATGGATAAAATTACCGAAGATCTGAAAGATGCAGATGGCATAATAGTAAAATGTTGCACTAGCATGTTAGTAAATTTAGAGGAAGTAGTCAATCAGAACTTGTTCCTAGTTAAAGATAGGAACGAGACCACAATTAGTGATAAGGAAAAGGTTAAAGAGAGGTGGGTGGGACAGTTTGAATTTCTGCTAAACCAAGATAGATTTGCGCGAAAAGATATATAGGAAAATGAAGAAATTTGTGATATCTTGGATATGAAGGAAGATTTGTTTTGTGAGAAAGAATTAGCAACAGTATTAAAAGGATGAAAAAAAATAATAAGGATCTAGGGGCTGATACTGGGGTAAATAAGTTTCTTAAATATGGTGACTATGGTGAAAAGTTATAGAAAATTATGAATAAGATTTCTGAAAAAGCGGAGGTACCTAAAGATTTTAGGAAAACGTTAATTAAACCACTGTATAAGAAAAGGTGAAAAAACTTAGGTAGCAAATTACTTAGTAATATGATACTTTTTAGACTAAGAGATGTTGTAGACAAAGGTGTAAGAGAAGAGCAGTGCGGTTTTAGAAAAGATGGAGGTAAAGGTAAAGGATAAAGGTAGAAAAGGTGGAGGATGTGTCGACCAAATTTTCACTCGTAGGTTAATAATTGAGAAGTGCCTTACTTGTCAAACACCTTTGGTCCTCAGTTGTATAGATTATGAGCAAGCGTTCGATTCTTCTGATAGAAGATATTTAGCAAATGTCTTATTCTTGTGTGGTAAGCCAGGTAATCCGTGTATGGTATACCAGACAAATACATTAAAATGATCAGTGCTATGTACGAGAATAACACTGCTTTGGTTAAGGTACGAAATCAGGTTAGCAGCTGGTCTTGTATTAATACATCAATTAAGCAAGGTTGTGTTCTATTCCACTTAATATGGATGGTTTTGATGGATCTTGTCACAAAGAGCACAGGAAAGGCAATAAGAAACCACATAATCAAATGGGGATGAAAAATTCTCCTGGACTTAGATGTTTCAAGCTCCTATCTGCAAAAATGTGGAATTTTGTATTTTTGCCAGAATAAAGATCATGGATGCGTGTTTATTGGTTGTTTTTTTTTTTTTTTTTTCCAGTGGTGATCGTATCGACCCAGTTGTCCTGGAATGTCTCAAGAAGGCTCATTCTAGCATAAATTAAAAGTTCTAGTTCCTTTTTTAAGTGACCAAAAAAAATGGAGGTCAACTAGGCCCCCTCCCACGCTCATTTTTTCCCCAAGTCACTAGATCAAAATTTTCAGATAGCCATTTTGTTCAGTATAGTCAAAAAGTTTAATAACTAAGTCTTGAGGACGACTTAATCCCCCACAGTCCTCGGAGTAAGGACTGCAAGCTATGAACTTTGCCCATCGTTTACTTATAGCATTGGTTATTGTGAAGTATACAGACGTTTTCACGGGGAATTTTTTTCAGGCGGTAGGGGGGTCATGGGAAGGGGGGTTACGTGGGAGGATATTTCCAGGGAGGAATTTATCAAAAGGATAGAGAATTTCCATGGAGGGGGCGGTGGATTTTCCAGCATTTTTTTAAAAACAATGAGAAATTAAGAAAAACAAGTTTTTTCAACTGAAAGTAAGGAGCAACATCAAAACTTAAACCGAACAGAAATTATTACGTATTTGAGGGGGTTCGTTCCCTCCTCAATACCTCACTCTTTACGCTAAAGTATTTTTAGTAATTTCAACAGAGCTATTTATTCTAATTAAACGGCCTTTTGTGATTCAGGGATCATACTTAAAGAATTAGAACAAAATTCAAACTTTAGTGTAAAGAGCGAGGCATTGACGAGGGGGTGAACCCACTCATATACGTAATAAAAATATACGAATACAGAAGTTCGTTACATAACTTAATTCGTAAGTTACGTATATTTATTACTAATAAAAACGGTTCGTAAATAAAATTAAAGTTCTAGTGGCCTTTTTAAGTGACCAAAAAAATTTGTGGGTAACTAGGCCCCCTCCCCCGCCCCTTTTTCTAAAAATCGTTTGATAAAAACTTTGAGGAAGCCATTTAGCTAAAAACAAAAGCAAAAACTAATCTACAAATTTCATTTTAATCATTCCTGTACGATGAGCCTAAATCAAAACCGGCATTAATTCAAAACGCTTAGAAATTAAATAAAAAAAAAACAAGTTTTTTTAACTGAAAGTAAGGAACGACATTAAAACTTAAAGGAACAGAATTTGTTCCGTATTTGAAAGCGGCTATCCCTACCTTAACGCCACCCCTCTATACGCTAAAGTTTGACTCTTTGTGACAGTTCTACTTTTTCAGAGGAATTGTCTACGGATAGTCTTAGGTACTTGCATACTGGTCCTATATTATAATTAAATAAAAAAAACAAGTTTTTTCAACTGAAAGTAAGGAACGACATTAAAACTTAAAGGAACAGAATTTGTTCCGTATTTGAAAGCGGCTATCCCTACCTTAACGCCACCCCTCTATACGCTAAAGTTTGACTCTTTGTGACAGTTCTACTTTTTCAGAGGAATTGTCTACGGATAGTCTTAGGTACTTGCATACTGGTCCTATATTATAATTAAATAAAAAAAACAAGTTTTTTCAACTGAAAGTAAGGAACGACATTAAAACTTAAAACGAACAGAAATTACTTCGTATATGAAAGGGGCTGCTTCCTCATCAACGCCCCGCTCTTTACGCTAAAGTTTTTTACTGTTTTAAGAAGAAAAGTTGAGAGAAAGAGTCAGTTTTTTACTGTTTTAAAAAGAAAAGTTGAGAGAAAGAGTCAAACTTTCAAATCAAAATAAATTTTAAATGTTTTCACTTTTATGATTTTAACAAATAAAGAAATATTAAGAATATAATCCTCTGAGAAGCCCTAATGTTTGGCAATCACTTGGGAATATTTCATTAGGCTTTAATTGCTTTTGCTTTCAGTTTTACAACGGCTAACATTTATTAATAATAACTTTACATGAATTTGGACATTTCGAATTGGTTAACTGATTGGTTATACTGTTTTGTCCTAGGTAATTGGATTGGTGAGTAAGGTCAAGACCTTGTTCAAGTGCTTGTTTATCTCAATTACTAAAGTAGGAAAGCATGTCTTTTCTTCTTCTTTCGTTTCCCTTCTTTTCTAACCAGTTAATTAAACTTAACACATTATGGAGAACAAATATCAATATACATATTAAACTGATCCAATTACATAGGTCAAACAGCAAACATATATATATATATATATATATATATATATATATATATATATATATATATATATATATATATATATATATATATATATATATATATATATATATATATATCGACCGGGACACAGAGACACATCATTAGAATAATGAGGTATAGATCTGAATACGGATTGTTTTTCCCATGGACAATTATCTATCTCTATTCACAGGTGGGACACAGGGACACAAATACAATGGCGCGTAACTAATATGGCGCGTAACGACTTACGCGCGGGGGGGGGGGCTTGGAGGGCGCAAAGCGCCCCGCCAACTAGGTGTTGGGGTAAGTGCCATATATATATATATATATATATATATATATATATATATATATATATATATATATATATATATATATATATATATATGTATATATATATAGGGGAGAGTCGGGTAAGACGGACCCCATTTTGGTTTTTCGTCCGCGGAAGAGGTTGGAAACAAGCAACGACTGACGAAAGGTGTCTAACTTGTCCCCAAAACATTGAGTTACGTAAAGAAACCTTCTTCACACATAAATCAGCCGTATTTCCGGGCCATGATAAAAAAAACTGAAGTTGGTCAAAAGGTCCATCTCGCCCACCCCATAGGATAAGACGGACCAGCCCTTTGGGCAAGACGGACCCAATTGCTCAAAAAGATTGATTGTCCCTAAACAATTTTATTTCGAATACTTAAAATACTAGTAGTAAGTAAAAAAGTAAAAAGTTAGCAAATAACTATATTTAAACACTCTACGAGGCCAAATCTACGTGAAAAACGAACTGAGCCGACTGTCTTGTCGTTCCGCCCGAAGGGGTCGGTTTTGGCAGCTTCATGATGACCTCTTCTTTTCGCACGAAGCTCATCTCTTCAGTTGCCGTGAATTTGCTCGATGGAGCTAATCGCTTCCAAAGCTGAACTTGGAAACCATCAGATTCACAATCACACACAACTCCAACATAATTCCTGAAGCTCTTCTTGGTCGGCACTTTCACAACCAAGAAATCCCCACTTTTTGGTTCGGTTCCATCAAGAAACTCCTCCTCCTCTGACCCATCCAAATGCAAACTGTCATCACTTTCATCATCCAGCGCGATATGTTCATCGAAGCTGTCTTCCCCGTTCCCAGGCTGTTTGGAGAGGTTTCTCTTTTCAGGCCGTTTTCTTTGAGCTTTCTTTTCTGATTTTTTCTTTTCAACTCAAATTCTTCTTCCAGTCTGTTTTTTTCAGGTGTGTTCGTCAGAATTTTGGACTTTGTTCTTTTCCTAGACGTTTTTCCGTCTCTTGCATAGAAACTCGCCTTAGGGTGAGGACAAACCGACTCTGGAGTCACTGGCATAGTCGCAGAAATCACTGAGCTACTGGTAGTTGGCAGCACGTCGTTATTCAAGCTCTCGTCGCCAGGGCTGGTTGATGGAACTGCAGACTCTGGTGCTGGTCGGTCTGTCACAAAGACGCTGAGAAAGTCGTGATCTTGGAAAACGTTCCTATTGAAAGGGTATATTCCTGTTTTTTGGAACCCGCTTAGTACGTTTTCCATGACGAAAGCTCTTGGAAAAGCGATTCCAACGAATATTCCGATTTCATAAATGGTAATCCTCCTGTTTGGGTTCGAAATCATCCACGAGTTAGCTGCTTCATTGTAGTATCGCTTGAATGGCCCATAAACAGCAACATCAAGAGGCTGCAGCTTGTGACTGCAATGTGGCGGAAGCGTTAAGACGTCAATGCCGTTTTCTCTGCAAAGATTAACCACGCTCAATGAGACGTGCGAATCATGGTTTTCCATAATCAGCAGAAGTCGATTTGTGGGCGAGCAACTGGTTTGGGAGATCAGATGGCGTATCATATCCGGGAAGATTTCGGCTGTCATCCATCCAGACGGCTGGCATTTTCCTGTGCTTCCAGGGGGCGTGCCATTGAGAAAACTTTGAAGCCAGTTCACTCGTGGAAAGACAAAGAAAGGGGCTATCGACTGGCCAGCTGCGTTGATACACTCTACGACTGTTACCAGCGTCCCTCGCTCAGCCGAAGTATTGCGTCCAACTTGCTTTGATCCCTTTTCTGCAACCACCTTTGGTGTCTTCTGAACGGTGGTTACTCCAGTCTCGTCAAGATTATATATTCTATTCGGCGGATACTTGTGCTTTATAAGCAGCTCTTCTAAATTATTGAAGAATTCGCTGACATTCGTCCTGTTGCAGCTGGTGGCTCTGGCAAGGCTTTTCGTTTCGGAGGACCTTAGGGAAAGCCCAACACGACTCATAAAGCTATTCATCCAGTCTTTTCCTGCACACTTATTTTCAGTCCAGTTCTTCGGCATATTCTTCCCTTTGGCCTGGGCATATTCATATATTGGCCTGGGCATATGCCCAGGCCAAAGGGAAGAATATGCCGAAGAACGGGACTGAAAATAAGTGTGCAGGAAAAGACTGGATGAATAGCTTTATGAGTCGTGTTGGGCTTTCCCTAAGGTCCTCCGAAACGACAAGCCTTGCCAGAGCCACCAGCTTCAACAGGACGAATGTCAGCGAATTCTTCAATAATTTAGAAGAGCTGCTTATAAAGCACAAGTATCCGCCGAATAGAATATATAATCTTGACGAGACTGGAGTAACCACCGTTCAGAAGACACCAAAGGTGGTTTCAGAAAAGGGATCAAAGTAAGTTGGACGCAATACTTCGGCTGAGCGAGGGACGCTGGTAACAGTCGTAGGGTGTATCAACGCAGCTGTCCAGTCGATAGCCCCTTTCTTTGTCTTTCCACGAGTGAACTGGCTTCAAAGTTTTCTCAATGGCACGCCCCCTGGAAGCACAGGAAAATGCCAGCCGTCTGGATGGATGACAGCCGAAATCTTCCCGGATATGATACGCCATCTGATCTCCCAAACCAGTTGCTCGCCCACAAATCGACTTCTGCTGATTATGGATAACCATGATTCGCACGTCTCATTGAGCGTGGTTAATCTTTGCAGATAAATGGCATTGACGTCTTAACGCTTCCGCCACATTGCAGTCACAAGCTGCAGCCTCTTGATGTTGCTGTTTATGGGCCATTCAAGCGATACTACAATGATGCAGCTAACTCGTGGATGATTTCGAACCCAAACAGGAGGATTACCATTTATGAAATCCGACTATTCGTTGGAATCGCTTTTCCAAGAGCTTTCGTCATGGAAAACGTACTAAGCGGGTTCCAAAAAACAGGAATATACCCTTTCAATAGGAAACGTTTTCCAAGATCACGACTTTCTCAGCGTCTTTGTGACAGACCGACCAGCACCAGAGTCTGCAGTTCCATCAACCAGCCCTGGCGACGAGAGCTTGAATAACGACGTGCTGCCAACTACCAGTAGCTCAGTGATTTCTGCGACTATGCCAGTGACTCGAGAGTCGGTTCGTCCTCACCCTAAGGCGGAGTTTCTATGCAAGAGACGGAAAAAACGTCTAGGAAAAGAACAAAGTCCAAAATTCTGACGAAACACACCTGAAAAAAACAGACTGGAAGAAGAATTTGAGTTGAAAAGAAAAAAATCAGAAAAGAAAGCTCAAAGAAAACGGCCTGAAAAGAGAAACCTCTCCAAACAGCCTGGGAACGGGGAAGACAGCTTCGATGAACATATCGCGCTGGATGATTGAAAGTGATGACAGCTTGCATTTGGATGGGTCCAGAGGAGGAGGAGTTTCTTGATGGAAACTGAACCAAAAAGTGGGGATTTCTTGGTTGTGAAAGTGCCGACCAAGAAGAGCTTCAGGAATTATGTTTGGAGTTGTGTGTGATTGTGAATCTGATGGTTTCCAAGTTCAGTTTTGGAAGCGATTAGCTCCATCGAGCAAATTCACGGCAACTGAAGAGATGAGCTTCGTGCGAAAAGAAGAGGTCATCATGAAGCTGCCAAAACCGACCCCTTCGGGCGGAACGACGAGACAGTCGGCTCAGTTCGTTTTTCACGTAGATTTGGGCCTCGTAGAGTGTTTAAATATAGTTATTTGCTAACTTTTTACTTTTTTACTTACTACTAGTGTTTTAAGTATTCGAAATCAAATTGTTTAGAGACAATCAATCTTCTTGAGCAATTGGGTCCGTCTTGCCCAAAGGGCTGGTCCGTCTTATCCTATGGGGTGGGCAAGATGGACCTTTTGACCAACTTCAGTTTTTTTTTATCATGGCCCGGAAATACGGCTGATTTATGTGTGAAGAAGGTTTCTTTACGTAACTCAATGTTTTGGGGACAAGTTAGACACCTTTCGTCAGTCGTTGCTTGTTTCCAACCTCTTCCGCAGACGAAAAAACCAAAATGGGGTCCGTCTTACCCAACTCTCCCCTATATATATATATATATATATATATATATATATATATATATATATATATATATATATATATATATATATATATATATATATGGCACTTACCCCAACACCTAGTTGGATGGGCGCTTTGCGCCCTCCAAGCCCCCCCCCCCCGCGCGTAAGTCGTTACGCGCCATATTAGTTACGCAACATTGTATTTGTGTCCCTGTGTCCCACCTGTGAATAGAGATAGATAATTGTCCATGGGAAAAACAATCCGTATTCAGATCTATACCTCATTATTCTAATGATGTGTCTCTGTGTCCCCGGTCGATATATATATATATATATATATATATATATTTTTTGCCATAATTGCCATAATTTGTCAGAAGCTGTATTGTGATATCCTAAAAAGGGAGTTAGGCACAAGTAATGTTTATGAAAAGGTAAATATAGAGGATGAGAATTTAATTGAAAAGACTGAAGAAATACTTTTTAAAAATTTTAATATTAAAATAAATGACAATGATAAAAAGTTCCCTTTCCTATATTGGACTGTAAAATTTCATAAGAATCCCCCTAAACCACGGTTTATTGCTGGAGCAGCTAAATGTCCAACCCGCATTGCTGCTACTGACTTCTCTTTAATTTTAAAGGAAATTGTAAATAAACTTAAAACCTATTGTTCTGGTATTAAAAAATTTTCGAATTTTAATCCATATTGGAGTGTTAATAATTCACTGCAGGTGATAGATTCTTTAACAATGGTTTCAGCTAAAAGAATTGAGTCTTTCGATTTTGCGACAATGTATGCTAATTTATCACTCAATTTAGTGTTAGATAATTTAAAAACTGTTATAAAGAAATCTTTCCTCTTATCTAGTAAAAGGTTCTTAAAAATAGACAGTTATAATAAAAAAGCCATATGGACAAACTGCTTTAATACTACAGTTAACTTGAGATGTTACAGCTTGGATATGATTTTTGAGTTATTGGAATTTGTTTTATACAATACTTATATAAGATTTGGGGGTGATTTGTACAAGCAAATTATGGGAATTCCCATGGGGGGGGGAATGCCAGCCCATTTATAGCTGACTTGTTTTTAAGTCAACTAGAATATAAATATATGATGGATAAGAATAATCCAATTAATTTAAAACATGCTTTGTCAAATAATAAAAGATATTTAGATGATATTTTGGTCTTAAATTGTAAGGATTTCATTGATATTTCTAAAAATATATATCCATCAGAGCTTATTCTTGAGCCTAGTCATGGCGCTGGTCATGAAGATCATTTCTTAGATTTAAATATTAATATTTGTGATAATAATAAATTAAGTTTTAAAATGTATAATAAAACGGATGATTTTGATTTTGAAGTGATTAGTTTCCCATTCCCTGAAAGTAATATGCACTCAAATATCACATATTCAGCGTTTTTCTCACAGTTACTTCGTTATGCAAGGATTTGTAGTAATTATATTGATTTTAAAAATAGATGTAAAATCTTAAGCCAAAAATTGATATCAAGAGGTTTTTCTGCAAATAAATTAACTTGGCAATTTAAAAAATTTAGTTTTCATTATAACGAACTTTTAAATAAATATCAAAAGAATTATCTAGAAATACTTAAAGAAATTTTAATTAATTTCGGAGGTTCGAGAAATGTTGTCACAGCGCCATTTATTTTGAATTGTGTTTCTATTTGAGCGGAATTAATAAAAAATTAGCCACATGGTAAAGATGAATTATATAATTGTTTAGTTCATTCAGGTTTTTTGCAATGTGTTAATATTTGTGATTTGGTAAAAATTTATAATATTTAGTTTACCTATTGTTGCTAAAGGGAGGGATATATTAACACGATAAGCTTGTTTTGGTTTTACTTGGTTGTTTTACATTTGCTGTTTTTTTTCATAGGCATGTATTTTGGGGGTGATACCTGACGCGGGGATGCCATGGATATTCTGTGGTAGCCACAACACTGTGCTGGGTAGAGAATTTAGAGTGGCGAAACCCTATATAGGCCAGTGTATTCTCCTGATGAGCCCTTATGTTGGGTGTTGCCTCTGAATTATTTGTCTATATTATTTTTTCTATTGTTTGGTAAATGACGACTTATACTTATTGACGACATGACCTGCCTGTCCATGGATTATTCTTTATGGTTGATTGTGTGTGGCTATGCTGTTTGACCTATGTGATTGTATGGATGAGTAGGGTTAAGGCCTCATTCAAGTGCTGGTCTATATTAATCACTAATTTAGGAAAACAGTCTTCCTTTTCTCCTTCTGTCTCCTTTTTTTTTTTTTTTTTTTTTTTTTGTGTTTGTGCTGTAGCATTGGTGATTTCTCTTTTCATGATATATATATATATATATATATATATATATATATATATATATATATATATATATATATATATATATATATATATATCTATCTATATATCTATATATATAAAAATAAGTTGTCTGTGGATCTGTGGATCGTGGATCAGGTGACGTCATGTTTCTGTGTCGGCTGACGTCATGAAATTAGTTGTCGTCATTTTTGTTATGACGATGCTTAGTATATTGTAAAACACATTAATTTGGTTAATAATATAACATTTAAAACACCAAAATGAACATGCTGGAGTAGTCACTCGGTGAGAGAGGGTATCAGAACGGAGAATGAAGGTCCCAGGTTCAAATCCTGGTTAGGCTAAAAAAGGTAAAAAACTAAAAACTAAAAAAAAAAACTGAAAAAACTAAAAAAAGGCAAAAACTACAAAAAAAAATAAAAACTAATAAAAAAATAAAACAGCCGAAAAAACTAAAAAAACTGAAGAAACTAAAAAAAGGAAAAAAACTTAAAAAACTAAAAACGAGAAAAAAAAACTAAAAAAAAGGAAAAAACTGAAAAATAGAAGAGAAAAAGAAAACTAATAAAATTAAAAAATAAACATAAAAAAAATAAAAAAGATAAAAACTAAAAATAAAGTAAAAAGAAAAAACGAAAAAAAAAATAAAAAAGCTAAAAAAAAGCTAAAAACCAATAAAAAACTAAAAAGAAAAAAAGGTGAAAAAACTAAAAAAAAAATTTAATCTAAAAAACTAAAAAAAAACTAAAAAGGTAAAAACTAAAAGAACTAAAAAAGAAAAAAACTAAAAAAAGGAAAAAAACTGAAAAATAAAGGAGAAAAAGAAAACTAAAAAAAACATAAATAAAAGTAAAAAAACTAAAAAGATAAAAAACTTCAAAAAAAACTAAAAAGAAAAAGAAAGAAACTAAAAAAACCTAAAAAAAAGGTCAAAACCAATAAAAAAAACTAAAAGGAAAAAAAGGGAAAAAATTAAAAATTTATTTCATCATATACCAATTCAAAAACGAATGTATACCGGGATGACGACCGGGACACAGGGAATATAAATGACACAACTACAACGGGGACGCCGGGGGCACAGGGGGATATAAATGACGACCGGGACACCGGGACACAAGGAATATAAATGACGCCCGGGACGCTCAAAGAGAAATCACAGACTGGGACACCGGGACACAAATGACGACCGGGACACAGGGAATATAAATGACGACCGGGACACAGGGACATAACTACAAAGGGGACGCCGGGGTGCACAGGGGGATATATAAATGACGATGGCGACTCAGGGAATGGTCGATTAGCAATCACCATCAACAAAGCTCAAGGGCAATCATTAGAATCATGAGGTATAGATCTGAAAACGGATTGTTTTCCCATGGACCATTATATGTTGCATGTTCAAGAGTCGGTAAAACCTGACAATCTATTTATATGCACAGACAATGGGACAGCAAAGAATGTTGTATATTCGCAAGTTTTACGTAGTTAAAAAACATATATATACTAGCTGTTGGGGTGGCGCTTCGCGCCACCCCAACACCTAGTTGGTGGGGGCGCTTCGCGCCCCCCCCAAGCCCCCCCGCGCGCGTAAGTCGTTACGCGCCATAATAGTTACGCGCCATTGTAGTTGTGTCCCTATGTCCCACCTGTGAATATAGATAGATATATATATATGGTTTTAACTACGTAAAAACTTGCGAATATACAACATTCTTTGCTGTCCCATTGTCTTTGCATATAAATAGATTGTCAGGTTTACCGACTCTTGAACATGCAACATATAATGGTCCATGGGAAAACAATCTGTATTCAGATCTATACCTCATGATTCTAATGATTGCCCTTGAGCTTTGTTGATGGTGATTGCTAATCGACCATTCCCTGTCCCGGTGTCCCGGTCGTCATTTACATCCCCCTGTTTCCCCCGGTGTCCCCGTTGTAGTTGTGTCCCTGTGTCCCGGTCGTCATTTATATTCCCTGTGTCCCGGGTCCCGGTCGTCATTTGTATCCCGGTGTCCCGGTCTGTATATACATTCGTTTTTTAGTTTTGTTTTTTCTCCTTTATTTTTTTCCTTTTTTTTTCTTTTTTAGCTTATTTAGATTTTTAGATTTTTTAGTTTTTTTATTAGTTTTTTAGTTTTTTTTTCTTTTTTAGTTTTTTTGTCCCGGTCGTCATTTATATCCCCCTGTTTCCCCCGGTGTCCCCGTTGTAGTTGTGCTTTTTTATTTTTTTTTATTAGTTTTTAGTTTTTTTGTAGTTTTTGCCTTTTTTTTAGTTTTTTTTAGTTTTTTTAGCTTTTTTTATTAGTTTTTAGTTTTTTTTGTAGTTTTTGCCTTTTTTTAGTTTTTTTAGTTTTTTTAGCTTTTTTATTTTTTTTATTAGTTTTTAGTTTTTTTTGTAGTTTTTGCCTTTTTTTTTCTCTTTGAGTGTCGTCATTTATTAGTTTTTTCCTTTTTTTTTTTTAGTTTTTTTATTGGTTTTTACCTTTATTTTAGCTTATTTTTCAGTTTTTTCCTTTTTTTTAGTTTTTTTTATTTTTTATTTTTTTTAGTTTTTACCTTTTTTTAGTTTTTTTAGTTTTTTAGCTTTTTTACTTTTTTTTATTAGTTTTTAGTTTTTTTTTTTGTAGTTTTTGCCTTTTTTTAGTTTTTTCAGTTTTTTTTTTAGTTTTTTATTGGTTTTTACCTTTATAGTTTTTTTAGTTTTTTAGCTTTTTTATTTTTTTTATTAGTTTTTAGTTTTTTTTGTAGTTTTTTGCCTTTTTTTAGTTTTTTCAGTTTTGACGTCACCTGATCCAGTTTTTTCAGGTGACGTCACCTGACACATCCATCCATCCATCCACAGA